>NC_046372.1:12180280-12388832 GCF_011125445.2 Fundulus heteroclitus
AAACACTCTGTGTTGTATATGCATTGCATTTCAGTGGTGCAGGAAGTGATGCTACAACCATTATTCAGCGCTGCAGAACTGACTTGCTATATATGCCTCTGATACTGTAAAACATGTAATCTAATCTCCAGCTAAATGAGATAGCAACCGTTTTTGGTTTTTTTGAATGTCAAAATCCAGGGAATGTGTGTTGCAACCTTGAGATAAGATGTGCAAGTTGAACTCAGATGTTGCAATGAATAAAATAAGAGACAATGACTTTTTTCTCACTCTCTGACGTTAAATCAGGCTAAACCTTGCAAACATTGTATCTTTTGCTAAATGCTAGGATGAGGAAAATTAGATTTATATTTGTTCAAACTCCATTTGTCAGGATTCCCAGGGGTGTGATAATTTCTATCTCCCTGGGGATCCTGTCGTCTGTCTGTCACACCCCGATTCTGTTCCTCCCTTGATGCTCATGTTATCATCTTTGTTTAGTTTTCTGTTGAACATTTATGTTAATTACTTATTTGGACATTTGTTAAATCATTTCCTGTTTAGTTAGTTATGTTTTGTTATGATAGTAGTCCTGTTAGATCCTTATTGCTTAGTTTCTGTTCTGTTATTTATATTATTGGTGTATTCTGGTTATGATAGATTTAGTTAGCTTTATTATGGGCTTTATTATTTCTGCAGTTCTGTTATCTGTTCCTTCTGAGTTCAGTTAGATTATTTATTATATATTATTATTTATTTATTTAAATCATTATTCACTCATCATGCGGCTTCCCAACCATTGTCTGCGCTTTGGTCCGGATCTCAACAACTCAAACCTGACACCATTTTGAAGATGCAGAAGATTAAAATATAACATACTAAACATACTAAAGTGTTTTGTGTTTTAATTCAATTTAGAAAATTTCAGTAATTCTACTTTAAGTTATTACAGTTTTTACTTGTCTTATTTTGTTTTAGACATCACAAATCCAAACAATTTTTAGATATTTTAGTAAAAGAATTTGGTTAAATACAACAACCACACAAGCAATATTATAACTATTAGAAATTTAATTATAAACATCCTGTATCCTTTTATAGGCCAATAAAACATATTTCTTATGTATTTAACTGGTATGCTGACTGGCAGTTAATCATTTTCAAATATCTCTATTATGACAAGTATGAACTTGATAGAATACCGTTTCAAGAAAATTAAATACGTATACTGTATATATATCTGAACTTACAATAATATTTAACTTATGGCTGAAGGTATTCACATAAAGGAGCAGGATACCCCCCTGCCTGTTGAACACAGACTCGAAAAGAATCGAAATATTGTCTATTTTCCTACAGAGGGGACGTTCAGGTGTACCAGCAGAAAGATGACAGACAAATTGAAGTATGAGAATTCACACAAAGGTAAAAAGCAGGATATTGTGCTTTTGGGCAAATTTACAACATAAGAAAAACATACCGTACAATTACTGAAAATAGCATTTTAAGTTTAAAGAAATATGCAACTGAGAAGGGTGATTTAGAAAATGTACAAACTTGCATGTTTATTGTTTAGGTTTTTTAATCTAATAAGGGACAGTTCATATTAATCAATATGAGTACATTACAGCTGCCATGTAAATATGCCAGCTTTAGCCACAAGGGCTAGTTTTCAAATTCAGTGCCATGGTTGGTTGATGGTAAAGGAAAAGAACACATATAGCAGGCATATAGACAAATATTTGCAGCAGTTTATAACAATTACAAAAATGACAAATTTAATTAGTACTAAAAGAGGTTAAAATTATAGGGACACAGCATAAACTATGCACAATAAGTAAGATTTAGTTAAAACGTTTGTTAGTTCATAAAACATGTTAGTTTAGATCATGATTGCTATTTTGCTTATTCAAAAGCCACCGTTTAAAGGATTTACAGAAAATTCTAATTTAACTGCTCTTGTGTTTATAATTGACTTCAATTAAATGGAGCCTCTCTTGAGGGTGATGAAGCCAATCCAGGAAGTATTTGTTCACAAGTATGACATTTGAAATACTCACACTGTTCCAGCTCAGAAGCTTATTTCTGATTATTATTTTACTGTTATGATATGAAGTAGATTTTTTTATGCAGAGTTTTCAGAGACTGCTTACAGGGTTTTTATTAGCTGTAAAGTGGTCCTGTGTAAAGTGCATGTACAGTATATAGTTGCATAAAAACAACAGACTCTTTACAAGACATGAAAAACTGCAGATAGAAGTCGGGGTGTAAATACTAATTGAGTTTATTGGGAACATCGATGGTTCTAAAATCTAACATTTATTGGGAGTAAGGATCTGTGATTAGGCTCCTTTGTCTACCTATGAGGTAGCAGTCTGTCATTGAAAGAGTTCAGTTCAGCAACATCTTCATGCATGGGATGGGAGACACTGACCAACCTTCTTGATGAGTCCATCTAACGATAAGCTGCTGGAAAAAGCATCGGTGTTATGACTCCAGTCCAGTTTACGGTTCAGGTGAACACAAGGGTACTTATTATTATGTCATTCCCCCGCTACTACTTCTGATTGGCTAATTGTCTTTCCTAAAACAAAATGAGATTAACACCGAGTGCAGAAATGTCAGGCTGAAGCTAATTTTGCACCACAAATTTCTGGAGAAAAATAATGGTGAATATTGTTGACAATTAAAAAATGTCCTGTCCATCCATTTTCTAACACGCCTGTCCCTTGTGGGGTTGTGAGGGGTGCTGGTGCCTATATCTAGCTGTCAATATTACTATTACTTTTTGCTTGTACATACACCTGTGAATAAATATTTACATCCTGTATAGCGCTTCTGGATAGATGCAAACTAGGGCTGAACAATTAATTGCAATTTCAATATAATCGCAATTTTAAAGAACGCAATTTTCAAATTGCAGAGGTCTGCAATTTTTGGCAATGTAACAATTAATGGATCAGACATGTCCTTTTGCTGTTGTTAATATGTTTTAAAGTGGGTTTGGCTCCACATTGAAGGGAAGAGAGTTGCAGCAGTGAGATAATCTAATTTTATTATTTGTTTTAGAGTTTATGTAATCATATTGTTTTTCACAGAAACTTTCAGGAATCTCACCATAGCATTAAGTATGATGAAACTGATTAATACATAGACTTGTTTGTTGGTTTCACAAGGATTGATGTCCAATTCAACAAGCTATTCTCTTGAATAATAATATTCAGATGAATAAAAACTGTTAAATTACTTGTTTTAAATAGTCCTTGTTTACAAACATCTTTACCTACAGGCCATTTTTGTTGCTTGTGGTTAATGCAGAGAAAAGTCAAAATTAAAGTGCAATTATGGTTGAAATATATCGCAGTATAGATTTTTGCCAAAATCGTACAGCCCTAATATGTTTAAAAAGACATGATGAATTAAACTGAAAATAAACAATTGCATTAAATCGCAATATTAAGATAAAAAAATCGCAATTAGATTATTTTCCAAAATCGTTCAGCCCTAATGCAAACCACATTTCGTTGCTTGTACTCGTGATAGTGCAGTGACAATAAAGTTGAATTCTATTCTATTCTATTCTATTCTATTCTATTCTATTCTATGGGCGAGAGGCAAGGTACACCCTGGACAGGTCGCCAGTCTATCGCAGGGCAACACAGAGACAAACAACTCACACCTAAGGAGAATTTAGAGAGGCCAATTAACCTAACAGTCATGTTTTTGGACAGTGAGAGGACCAGGAGAGAACCCACGCATACACAGGGAGAACATGCAAACTCCACGCAGAAAGACCAAGGGCAAGGGTACGACTTGAACCCAGGACATTATTGCTGCATGACCACCCACAGGCCCGTATTAAGACAATGTGGTGCCCCTGGGCACTATACCTCAAAGCCCCCCCCCTTACCCGTGCTGTTCTCCGGTCAAAAACATCAGACATAATCAAGGGGATTTCTGTGATGTAATTTACTATTTACTAACTTACACAACTACATGTAGGCATATGAGCAGTGAGCAATATTCAAATATCTCATTTTAAAATGTTGAAATAAAAAAAAATCCTGATTTATTTATCATTTAATATTATTGTGACATCAGTGTTCACAAAACGAATAATGCATGGTCTTTCAACAATTTCAAGTAAATAATATAACAATTTATGAAAAATACATTTTTAAAGCATGTGTCATGTGGTGCACCCCACAGAGCTATATAATACACTGGAGTGCTGATTTTGCCGAAAAACTGAAGTCACTGGCCGCCATCTTGCTCCTCCCTACTCTCACAGAATCCCATAGGATTTGGTCGCAACAACAAGCAGTTTTCTGGCTGTGTGAAAACGTTTCACAGGTAATTCTACAGTCAGTGGATGTACTAACACTATCAACTACTAGGAAATTAGGTGCTGAAACATTTTACATGTTATTCATATTAAATATATATATGTATATATAAGTATGTGTATATGTATATATATGTATACACATATGTAAATATATGTTTTTGTATATTGTTATTTATATATTTATAAATGTTATATATATATATATTTAAATAAATAAAATGCAAAATATTTCAGCACAGGACTTTCTCAGTACTTGATATTTTTAGAACATAACATAAAAGTATATGGCATTTGACATTTTAAAAGTCTTAAGCCCCCCCTGAACATGAGAAAATCCTAGTTTTTCAATGCTGTAGCGCACATATTCCTTAGTTACTGGGGGGAAATGGGGAGTACCAATATGGCGGCTGGTGGCTTCAAAGCGACTCGTTCAAACAGACGCCGATTAGCACTCCAGTGTATTATATAGCTCAGTGGTGCACCCCCATGGTTGGTGCCCCTGGGCACTGGCCCACTGGCCCTTATGGATAATCCGGCCCTGACCACCCACTGCTCCACTGTGCAGTCCAAAATGTATGTTCAGTGCCACTGGTGTGACGTCATTCATATAATCTGTGTTCCAAAATTTGTGGTAAATGGAATGCAGCAACAACAACAAAAAAAAAAAAAAAGAAAAAAAAGTGGCGACGAGTCTTGTTTGATTATATGCTACATCGGCCTGCCATACCTCCTGCTCAGGTGACCAAGCGGGACTTAAAAGCCATACTGAAGGGCACTTTTACGAAACCGAAGGAAGAGGGAGCTAGAGACGAGCACGAAGAAGGCAGAGGCAGGAAGGGGCGAGAATTGAACGTGTCTTTCTCCGACAGGGATCGGACTAAATGCTGGGGTCTTTGCTTCGACGAAGAGCCAGGCTCCGGGATTGGTGGGCGACCAGATAGCGTAACGCCACCCCCCCTCCGCACCACCACCACCATCATCATCATCATCCTCTCCCTCTGTTGAGAATTGCGTTAAAAGGAAAGGCCTGAGCTTTGTCAACATTACCGGATTAATATTTTTTTTATTTTTTTTATTCCCCCTCCCTCCGACCGTCCTGTAGATTAAGCGGAACCGTCGCAGGCTGGTGTATGTGTTTAGAATGGGACACGCTGAAGGTATTTGCATCTTTTATTCCTTATTTTATCATTTTTTTTTTGTACCCCGCATCTTTCGGCTTGGCATCCAAATCTGTGCAGCAGTCCCCCCCCCCCTCTTTTGCTCTTTCCTCCGGAGCGACGAGCGTGTTTGGCGGATGCGCTCGCTAGTTAGCTCGCCCCTCGCCTCCGCACGGGCGGCTGGAGCTCGTTTTCCGGGCACGCCGGTGCACGGCGAGCCGCCAGCGACGGAGGTTTAACCGCGGCAGACAATTTGATTTAAAGGGGCAAAGGCAGCCATATTGAGGAGTGCAGCGTTAGCCAACATTAGCATCCCCTTTCATCTCTCTCCCCCCCTCCCGTGTTTGCCCCGCGTTATTGAACAGCGGGAGACACCTAGCTGCGTGTGCGTGGACACTAATAAACATTTAGTGTTTTTATCTTCTGATTTTAATCTCTGTAAACCAACCAAACATCTCCTTATTTTGACCCGTTTGATCCCAGGTAGCTTGATGCTAACATCGCAGGAAGCTACAGCATCATTCAGTAAAATATATTCAGCTTTTTTTTTTTTTTTTTGGTTCTGCGCAGTCGCTTTTAGGTTTAAACCAGCTCAGTTATTGCCATATATTATTATTTATCGTGTTGCAAATGAACGACATGATTCTTCCCGATTCGACGTCGGTGGCTTTTGACCGCTAATCGACACCGTATGGATGTTTACATTATTTACCTTTCGGGTGCCCCGGCAGCCCGAGCGTGTGTCCGCGCGTCAAGGCGCGTCGGTCCGGTTGGCTTCACACTTTTAAACCCGATTTAATCGATCATCGCGGATTATTACGTTTGTGAAAGTCTGCAGGGAGTAGCTCTTTGTTTTGTTTGGGAAAAGCTGGTCACCATGTGTCTGTGTTGGCGTGATTTTATTTTAATTTTTTTTTTTTTTTTTTAAAAAGCAACAAAAAGACTGCAAAAGCTCCCAGTGATGGTAAATCTGGAATCGAGCTAAAAGTTTCATAATAAAAAAAAAAATAAGGCTTTTGTTGACATAATTCTGTGGGTATCTACGATCCAAGCTACAATGTTTCCCTACTTCTTCTGGTCCTGATTCTAAGTTGATATGCACCAATCTGCCTTTTTCTCCAAATAGAAGAACGTCTTTAAAGGGTTTCTATTTTCAAATCCAGCATAAACTTAATTTTCTTTATTTAAAAAAAATAAAAAATGCACGAGTTACAAATGGATGCTGGTTATTTATTTTTACGTCCTGTCCAGCTTTTTGGACATGCAAAGCTGTCTCCAAGAGGACTTTTTCCTCCTGACCTGATCAATTAATACTATATTGTTATAGTTGATGTGCACTATTTTTTTTTTTTTGAACTGAAAAGGAGAAATAAAAGTTGCTTTCATCATTTCTGTGCAGAAACATGTTTTTCTATCCTAAACATGCTGGTTAAATGTCCCTTGGGGACTGCTTTAGGTTAGGCAGTAAGTCTCTGTGTTGTTAGAAAGTTGTTGAGCAATAGGAGCCGACAATATTAAGACCACACATAATAATAATAATAATAATAATAATAATAATAATAATAATAATAATAATAATAATAATAATAATAATAAAAAAAAAAGAAGAAAGTAAGAGGTTTTTGTTTTTTTGCTTAGACAGTGATCTAAACGGCGGATGAATATCTTGTGAACGTTGTTGTTGTACTCACAGGCATCGAAACCTCATCAAGTCCGCTCAGCAAACAGTTTCTAAACTTAGCGCGAATGATAATGCAATGAGCGAAAAGTTAGTTGCCTTCCACTGTAGGTTAATATCTACCATCAGGTCACCCTGAGTTATTTTGGTTTTGTCTCGTACTTCCTGCAAGTTAACAGGCCCACAGAGGATCAAAACCAAATGAGAGTAAAATAATGTTTTCAGATAACATACAATCATGAATGTGAATGCACTTTAAACCTCAGCATTCATGCAGCTATTTATCTCCATAGTTCTTAACAAAAAAAAAAAAAAAAAAAAAGGCTGATCTACAACTTAAAGATAAACTGATGTGAAATGGTTTGTTTATGGGGATGAAAATGGAAGAGATGAAACTGCATCATAAGGGTGCAAACTGACCTCGGGCCCTCAGTCAAATAAAAGCACCAGAAAGTGTTCAAAACGTCCCAAATATAGATACACTACTTCTGGAATTTAATTAAACGTTTTTTTTTTTATTAAGATAAGATAAGACAGGGCTTTATTGATCTCACAGTGGAGAAATTTACTTGTCACACATCAGCTTAATAAACAAAAAGAAATGTGCCAAAGGAGGAAAGGTGCATAAGGTATAAGGTATATACAGTGTGTCCACATATGTACAGTGTATCAAAAATAAAAAATAAAATAAAAAGTACAGGGGAAATAAAGCAGATATTTAGGGTGACTTATGTACGCTCAGGTGACTTATATACAATGGAATGACGTTTTACATTAAGTGGTACCAGGTAAGAGCAACAGTGAGGTAGTGAGATATCTACGCAGATGAAGTCTCTTATTAAACAGGATAATTTAAAAGTATTATTGCACAGGTTATTGAACGGTGTCTTAAATAGAATTGCACATTAGTTATTACAAATCTTGTTATTTGGTGATAGTTTGAGCCGCGTATTGTCTGATGCAATCTAAACTTCAAGTCACGCAATATACCTGCTTCCTTTCTTTTTATAAAATTGGATTTCTGTCTTAAGAGAGATGCACGGTGGTGACTCGGGTAGACCAGGCGACCCACATTATTAGGCCTCAGTCCTCAGCCCAGCTGTTCCAGGTTCGAATCCCGGCCCATGGACCATTGTCACATGTCTACCCCCCTCTCTCGCAACCCAATTTCTTGTCAGTCCGTTTTCAAATAAAGAAATAAATGAAATTTAAAATAGATGCACTGATCAGGCATTTCCTGGCCGGCACTGATTTCTGGTGTTCTTGGAAATTATTATTATTATTATTATTAATACATTTTTTTTGTATATAAACAACATTTATATAGTAATTACTTATTACTATAATTACTATTTCTTAAAAGGTGCTGTAGGTTCTGTGATGTAGTAGCTTGGAATCAAACAGACAATGAAAAAAAATTACAAGATTTTCCCCATGAACGAATCAAAGCATCTAATCTTTACCATTGAAGGAAAATGGAAATGGGAGTGAAACAAACAGTTGTGATGCGTTTAATGAATATAGTAAAAACAGATTTTTCAGCGTCTGCCGCTCAGCAATCGAAGCTGATCAAGGGAAAAGTGTTTGATTCAGATTTCTGGCATATCGGTTCGGTGCATCTCTGGTTTCTTGTAAATGAACCAGAGATTGAAGTGGGAGTTTGGAGCTGGAAATGACGTCACACGTTTTGGTTGCGAGTCCGAAATCCGGTGGGATTTGCTAACTCTTATGGGGGGCTAGCCACAGTTAGTAATATAAGCCAATAACAATGTGTTTCTCTGCATTTTGTGCATTCACACACACCAAAAGGAACGGGTTCACAAATAGAGGTTTTATGTTACTGTGTGCTGCTAATTAATGGTGTGCAAACCGTCACAAAAGCTGATGACTTTCACTACGCTTTGCATGCGCTGCCTCACTGAGGGCTGAACGTGGGGCTGTTCGGTGACCTCTGACTTTCACAGTTGGCGTTCCAACTTCCAGGAGCGTTCTTGTTGTGTTTCTAACTGGGATACCTCATAAGATCAGATTTCTGATTATAAAAGGAACGCACCACATCACATCAAAGATCATTTAGTTTGTCTTAATTTCTTGTCATTTCTAGCCGTTTTATTTTTATACCTGCACATTACAAGGAATCACATTCGCCATTGCGGCGTCATTGTATCGTATTTGCAAATAGCAGCTGGGATGCAATATTTAGCAGCCTTAATAGATTAAGAGCGATGCATGCTCTGCACGCATTTAAAGGTTCGATGGGCGTTACCTGTCCCTGAGACCCACACCTGATGCACACTTAAGTGTCTGAGACCGTAAAGTTCAGAAAGAGAGAGGTGGTGTCTAAATATTCATGTAGTAAATATTATTACGATTGCATGTTTTAATCATTTTGTGCCCTGATTATTTCTTCATGGTATTATATTCCTGTCAGTGTACTCATGCATTAGACACAGGCTTCCTTAAATGACGCTTAATAATAAAAAGTCTGTTGATACAGTAAAAAAAACAGAAAATACACTTTTCTTTATTTTATCAACATGAGATAATGTCTGAGAATTCAATAATTATTTGATCCATGAATACGATCTATTGAATCGTATTTCCAACCTTCCAATTTTCCAACCTTTAGTTAACAATTGAGGTATTATACTGAACTGATTTTTTTTTTGACAATTCAAGTTTAATCTAATGTCGCCTTTTTTTGCTAAGCTCTTTTCCTGTTGTAAATCAGAAAACCGATGGAGGGGACATTTTAGTCATTCCAAACCTATAAGGAACAGCGTAACCAAACAGGGTTGCCCATTGTATGCAAATATTTTAGGCTACATCCACCTGCAGCCAAGTACTTTATCCGCACAGAAAAGCTGAAGCGTAAAGCTCCAACTGTACAAAGCCGGCAGAACCGTAATATATGTTGTAATACCTACGCCACGTCATTGTGTGGCGTGGTAACGCTGCTACACAACTACAGAGGGAAGAAGGCCGAGGGAGGCGCAAAATGTGCTGGTGTAAAATCCACAAGAAATTGAATAGTGGCTGAAACTCTAAAGTCTGACGTTGTTGTAGTGCAACAACAATGAGGGGCTTCATTTATAATGCCAAAATGGGGCCTGAAACGTGTACACTTTCAACGCAAAAGTTGAAATCTAATTTTTTTAACTTGACGGGAAAATGTGCGACCCTCACTGTAACTCAGACCCAGACGTACGCTCATTTTGGAGGAAATTGGCACATGGTAAAGTGGTGAACTGCTGCCAAACTGTGTGACGATTCATAGATCGACTTCATCTTAAGCATTCAAACATGGTTTTATAAAATCCGAAAAATCATTTTGGCGTACACCGTTTTGTTTTTTGGGGTATGTACACATTTTTTTTTATTGATTCCACAAAATGTTTTATAAATGAGGCCCCAGGTCTTTACTGACTTCAGATTTTGACAGATTCCTTTTTTCTTTCTAAGAAAGATATGTAAGAATTCGCATGACAATATTTTCTCTCTTTTATTTCACAACAATCTTAAACTCTTCGTGAGCTTTGGTAATTCTGGTGCTATAAGTAAGCATCCTGAATGGGCATTGAGGGCAGGAAGAGTCTACTCAACAGACCAAATACATCCATGGAGTGCAAAACTTTCATGGAGGGTGCTTAAAAATACAAATCCTACAAAATACTAACCTGGCCAACCGGATTGATAATGTGTAGCACTCTAGTTCTACTCATTATCAATCTGGCCACTGCTCCCATCGAATCCCTTTGGGGAAAGGAAGGACATTAAGCAGAACCCTCCGAGCTGATTGGGCGAAGCAACGCCTAGTGCCCGCCTACCAAAGGTTGGTTTTAGGCAATCACATTATAAAATTAAACGTAAGCAGCATGTTTCATGAGAAACCACAAGAAGTTAAGCTAATCAAGGCACTTCCTGATGTTCTACTGTCAAAGAAGAAACTATGGGTTCTTACAGAACGGATGTGACAGCAGCAGCTACGCATCTGTCAAAAGATGTGTTTTTAATAACGCACGAATACGGCGAGAATTCATCTCGCAGACAAGGGCAACAAAATGTTGCGTCTAAGCGGTCTGTTGCAATTCTGGCATCGGACACACATTTTAAGTACGATTGCCGTTCAATACATTGTCGAGCCCTAAATGCAACAGCCATCCTCCATTAAAAGAATTTTATGTGGTAACGTTTTCTTGGTAGAGGTTTGGCCAAGTTTGCCAAAGACCTTTTGGATGCAATATTTGGTGGTCTATTACATTTCAGGTCCCATGCATTCACTTTCTGCAAGCCTACAATATAACTGGCCATTTTGACGGGCTTTCACAGCTCTTGATGCTCTCACCCGTTGCAGATCTTTATGAAACAAACGTTAAAGCTTATGAAGGTTGTCGTACTTTCAAAGGTTCAAGGACAGAGCTGTTGCTTAAACGGAAATAGTAGGATTGGTGATTTTTATTTTTTATTTATACGTGTAGCATATAGGGCTGAACAATTAATCGCAATTTCAATATAACCACAATTTTAAAGAACGTAATTTTCAAATCGCAGAGGTCTGCAATTTTTAACAATTAATGGATCAGACACGTCCTTTTGCTGTTGTTAATATGTTTAAAGTGGGTTTGGCTCCACATTGAAGGGAAGAGAGTTGGAGCAGTGAGATAATCTAATTTTATTATTTGTTTTAGACTTTATGTAATCATACTGTTTTTCACAGAAACTTTCAGGAATCTCACCATAGCATTAAGTACGATGAAACTGATTAATACATAGACTTGTTTGTTGGTTTCACAAGGATTGATGTCCAATTCAACAAGCTATTCTCTTGAATAATTAATATTCAGATTAATAAAAACTGTTAAATTACTTGTTTTTAAATAGTCCTTGTTTACAAACATCTTTACCTACAGGCCATCTGTGCTTTTTTGTCTCTCTTGTTGTGTCTCTGCTCTGTCTTCTGTAACCCCAGTCGGTCGAGGCAGATGACCGTTCATACTGAGCCCGGTTCTGCCGGAGGTTTTCCTTCCCGTTAATGGGGAGTTTTTCTTCCCACTGTCGCTTCATGCTTGCTCAGTATGAGGGATTGCAGCAAAGCCATGTACAATGCAGATGACTCTTCCTGTGGCTCTACACTTCTCCAGGAGTGAATGCTGCTTGTCGGGACTTTGATGCAATCAACTGGTTTCCTTATATAGGACATTTTTGACCAATCTGTATAATCTGACCCAATCTGTATAATATGATTGAACTTGATTTTGTAAAGTGCCTTGAGATGACATGTTTCATGATTTGGCGCTATATAAATAAAATTGAATTGAATTGAATTTTTGTTGCTTGTGGTTAATGCAGAGAAAAGTCAAAATTAAAGCGCAATTATGGTTGAAATATATCGCAGTATAGATTTTTGCCAAAATCGTACAGCCCTAATATGTTTAAAAAGACATGATAAATTAAACTGAAAATAAATAATTGCATTAAATCGCAATATTAAGATAAAAAAAATCGCAATTAGATTATTTTCCAAAATCGTTCAGCCCTAGTAGCGCATATGACTCTAATGTTTATTACTATAAGGGGAAATGTGGCTTTTACTGTCATGTGTGGGATTTATTCAATACAGCACAGTAAAACGGAAGCAGGACTTTGCAGAACCCCTGGGGGAGCTTAAAATATTGTCTTTTTTCTATAGTCGTTTAACGTGTTCTGTATTTTTGTCCTCAGGTCCAGTCAAAGAAAAAGACAGTTAAGGATGCAGGAGCCCAACAATGGATTTCACCTCCTTATCTTACATGCCAGGGATCATGGGAAATACAATTCAGCAACCCCCTCAGCTCATTGACTCAGCCAACATCAGACAGGACGGCTCCTGCGACACCGGCAGTGACCCGGGAGAAGATAGCGGTCCCCCTTATGATGCTGCCCTGGATGCAGAGTTCTCCTACCCGCCGTCGGCCTCGGAGGACATGCCGCAGGTCCCCAACGGCTACCCCCCGGGTCTGGGCATGTACGAGCCCCAGGCCAAGTTCTCCCTGTACTCGCAGTTCCCCAACGGCTCGGCCAACGGTTACGGAGCCATACGGGGCTACGGGGAGCACGGCCTCCTGGGCGAGGGAACTGTCCTGAGAGGACCCGGAGGCCATGATAGACCTCTGTCCCCCGTCTCCACCCCGCTGTCCATACTTCACCCGCACCTGCACCACCCCCATCACCACCACCACCACCACACGCATCCCTTCCACTCGAACCCACCTCACATACAGACCCACTCGCACCCGCACAGTCCTCCGCCGCCGCTGCCCGCCCAGCACCAACTCTCCCAGACGCCCCACATCATGAGCCACAACCTGCCGCCCCCGCCCCCGCTACACCTGCCTTCCTCCAGCCCTCCTCCGTCCCTTGTGGACAGCACCCCCTCCTCTCAGCCTCCACTCGCTCCATCCAACACCCCCGGTGGGGTGCTGAAGAAAACCAGCTCTCCAGAGATCAAGCTGAAGATCATCAAGACGTACCAGAATGGGAAAGAGTTGTTCGAGTCTGCGCTCTGTGGGGATCTGCTGCAGGAGCTGCAGGTAATGCGTGCAGGTCCAGCTCATTGCTTTGCTCACACGGTGTACATGTGATGTGGACGGACGGACACTGTTGCTTTCTTACATTTTTTTTTTTTACTCCTAAGATACATTTTTATTCTGCTGGAAAATAAAGTTTAACTTTTTGAAGTAGATTTAGACCACACTGGAACCTATGTTTTCTGATTGATTAGACATGCTGTCCGTCTTCCTCACATCATCATTTCCTAAAAATGTACCCTTATTTCATGTGGGTTACAGTAGGATTTCCACTTGTACTACAAACTCCCACGGCCAGGTCAATTAGTCGTAGTTAGTGGGCCGGATGTGTCCCACGGGCTTCAAAAGGCCTAGATCAGACCTAGAAAGTCAACCATTACTTATCAAGACTCTTTATTGTCACCACGGGTTACCCTACTGACATTTTTTGGGACAGACAATAGCTCATCATGCACACAGAGAACATATAACACACAAACACAACAAGACATAATATTTTCACACTTTTTTTTTTAAATGAAATTAGTTGACTGCACTGACAACACGCTTTCTGAGAAGCTTATAACGTGCAAATAGCCTTTAGGATCTTATAGGATTTGTGTCCGAGTCCCAAAAGTCAGATATTACTCCCTTTGAGAACAATATGAATTACTGTATTCTTGCATGAGTTAATCACTCAACCCTCAATGATGCACTCATGCCCGCAGTTTTACTGCAATACTTTACAGAAATTTGCAATCAGACATTCCCTGAGAAATTGGATTGTGCAAATAGGCTTTACCAGCAGCGTGTTTGTAAGATGTAACAGACCACAAACTTCTCAGCAGGGTGTGATAACCCTTACAGATTTTGGAAAGAAGCTGTTTTTCAGTCTATTAGTTTTCTTATTTATGGTTTCTGAGGCGTTTACCTGATGGAAATGGGTCAAACGGTGCATTGCCGTGTCCAGATCTTCTAGATGGCATCCCACAATCCCCTGCGCTGTCCTCACCACCCGTGCTATATCCTTCCTCTCCTGCGCAGTGCAGCTCCCACAACACACTGTTACGCTGAGACACAAAGTGCTTTCTATTGTAGCTCTGTAAAGGGTTTTTTAACAGCTTAGAGGAAAGTCCAGTTCGTTTCTGTTTCTTGAGGAAGAAGAGCCACTGTTGGGCCTTCTTCCCCAGGTGGGAGGTGTTCACAGTCCAGCAGTGTGCAGAAGAATGTTCTACCATGTTTATGGTGCAAAAATAATAGTGCAAAAAGGCCTTAATAGCCAGCTTAAGCCAAAAAGCAGGAGGAGAAACCATATTTTCTGGTCTGATGAAACTAGATGTTTTTGGTTAATGTCTTCAGAAAAACAGACACTTCTCTTCACTGGCCTAACACCATCCCTACTATGAAGCATGGCAGAGGTTGCACCGTGATGTGGGGCTATGTATTGCAGAGTGGCTAGTTTGCATAGAGGGTAAGATGTCAGACAAAAAAAATAGAGGTTTCTCCAAGAAAAACCTCCTATACAGTTCTCTGAAGCTCAAACTAAGGCGACAGTTCATCTTTTAATACAACATTGACCTGAAGTACACAGCCAAATTAACAAGGGAGTTGCTTCAGGAGCAGTCTGTATTTCCTTGAGTGGCCTTAAATCAATTTAAACATCTTCCTGCATAAACTTAAAAATGGGCGTCTGCTAATCCTGCCCATCCTTACTGACTCATAAGGGAAGACTTTAGGTTGTCCTTGCTGCCCAAAGTGTTTACTCGTTAAACAATGAGTAAGAATTCTTAAAATTTACTAATATACATAACATCATGCTTTCTCTCTATTATTATAAGCTGTTTTTCAGAAGATTTGTTTCAAAAGAAAACTGTTCAAATGTGATTTAGAACATACATTTCTGCTGTAGTGTAACAGTATAAGAGAAAAAAGGTGAATGGGTGTGAAAACTTTCTGGTGGCTATCCGTGTAAAACAACAACAACAGACAAACACGACATATTGTCATAATTTCTTGTCGCCTCCTTCAGAAGGAGAAGAACGAGGCCAATCAGATGCAGCGCAGACACGAGAGGAAGAAGGAGAAGAGGAAAAAGAGCGCGAGGTTGCAGGTTCAGCATCAGCAGGTTCAGAGTGTGGAGCCGATCCAAGAGCAAGCCGGCACGACGGCCCAGACAGAGGACACCCACATCCAGCCGCAGCCAAGAGAACCGCAGCCGAGCGAGCCGCCACCGGCGCAGGTGGAGCAGCCTCAGAGGACGGTGATCAAAACCGAACAGAAAACACCAAAGGCAAGAGCGAGCAGCTTAGGGCCTTCACCTCCAGTTGGCGTGTAAGATCTTAAAACCAGAGCAGTAACTAGTTCATCTTCACCTTTTAGGTTCCTAAAGTCCATCATCCATCAGTGATCCAGGAGACGGGGTTCTGTAAGGAGTTTGTGATCGGAGATCTGGTGTGGTCCAAGGTGGGCACCTATCCCTGGTGGCCCTGCATGGTCTCCTCAGACCCCCAGATGAAGGTCCACACCCGCATTAACACCAGAGGTAAGATCTGTTAAAAACACCCCGAGACTGTCAACCAAACATGTTTCCATCGTCCTTCTGAACGTGGCGGCTTGTAACTCCCCTCGTTCACAGGGCACAGGGAATACCATGTCCAGTTCTTCGGCAGCGTTGCTGAGCGAGCGTGGATCCACGAGAAGAGGATAGTCACGTACATGGGCAAGCAGCAGTTCGACGAGCTTCAGGCGGAGACGCTGCGCAAGGCCACGAACCCTGTGGAGAGGCAAAAAGTATGTACAAAAAAAATATCTATAATCTTTAGAACTATTATTTCTGATTTTCTTATATGAAGTCACGGAGGTTTCCATATTCAGTGCAATGATATAAAAAGGAGTTATTAAAAAGCTTAAACCAGATGTTTATAAAATCTTTTTTTTTTTTTTTTTTTTAATGTGTTTGTGGCTCTAGTGGCACACGTTTTATTGACAGTGAGCTGACAGGAAGAGGGAGGAAGACAGGCGGCAAAGCGCCGCGGGTCGGAGTCGATCCCGGGCCGACCGCGTTAAGGACTAAAGGCCTCCTAACATGGTTTGCGCTAACCGCTCCGCCACGGGCAAAACTTGCCAAATCCGGTCGGGAGAAGGGCGAAAACATTGTTTCCACCAACAAAAGCCTTCAGAGCCGTTCTCTGATGTTCTTTTAATGAAACAATATTAGGTAGATTGGACAACACGGAAGAAATAGCAGCATCAATGTTAACGCTTGCTTCCTCGATGCGAGCCGCCATTGCTGTCTGAATCAAAACAGTCTCACGTTCGCTTCTCCACTACGTCACATCTATGAAACTCCAGCCCTGCGTCCTGATTGGCTGGACAATAAAATTGATTGGAGAAATCACTCTCTATGGGAGATGTCCCAGATGGATGTAAGTGGAGCTAGGCGGAGCGATATCAATCTGGCTAGGGTCAGGTTACAATCATTTCTGAGCATGACCAAAATATGTGTGACAGAGACTGACGAGACTGACCATCTGCTCCAAAGTTTGCCTCAGAGTTAAAATTTAGAGCTGTACGAGTATGTTTTTGTCTCAGCCATATTGAGAATGTCGAGGAGGACTTTTAAGTGCAATACCGAGGACTCTTGATCACAGCAAAATTATTTCTATAGTATATAGGATATACGCCCTGCACAGATTTGGTTCCTCTGCTTTTTTTACTTCGGCTGTAGAAGGAAAGTAGAACGTCTGCCTTGTTGTGACACATGCGTGCGCACACACATTGGTATGTGCATCATTGTGTGGAGCTTCCATTGACTTCCATTAATTTTCTGTTGCTTTCTATGGTCCAGTGGCTTGTACTTTTTATAGCACATTCAAACCCTGAGGGTGGTGAGCTATGTTACTAGCCACAGCTGCTCTGGTGCAGACCACCAGAAGCGAGGCTGCCATACATTGGCACCACCGCCAGCAGGCAATGCGAGTGAAGTGTCTTCCTCAAGGACACAACAACTAAGACAATCAGAGAGGGAGATCGAACCGGCAGTTATAAGATGAACTCCCTAACTCTTGTAAGGGCTCTGTTTTCTTTTTGAGACAAAAAAGTTTAGAATTAATTGACTTAAAATGTCGAAAACATCCAACAAAGATTTTCACGTGAGAAATCTGGTACTTGCACAAACTTAGTAAACGCTTTATAATCACTTTAAAGCCCCGACAAACAGATCCAGTCTGCGGGAAACCACAGACCGGTCTCTGCCGCTCCTGACGAGTCAGACAAAAAGATTCAAAATTGGCCGATAACCTTGATGAACTCATGGCACAGATGAAGTTTGGAGGTGTACTTTCTCGTCTAAAAACATCTTAAAACTGCTTTTTGTGATAAACTAAGGGTATAAAATCAATAGATTCTCCTTACTTCTCTTGACTCCTCCAAGCGGTGGACAGTTTTTCTTGCTACACACAACTCCGTCCACTAAACAAAGAAGAGGGACTGTGGGGCAACAATTATTAGGATTTCAAACTGAAGCTTTGCAGATCCACGCCATCTAGACCCCAACTGAATGATTTAAAATTTTGTGAAGGAAGGGTTTAAAAAGTATATGTCTGCTTTAAACACATTTTTTGAATTTGTGGCAGGCTGCTGCATTATAGCTGTACTTATATGTAATCTTTTTTTATAAATGTCTAATAATTAATAATTATGAATCAATAAATCCTTCCTGTTTTTGTCTTTCTTTAGCTTTTGAAGCCTATCCCTCAGAGGGAGCGTACTCAGTGGGAGGTGGGCGTCGGCCACGCTGAGGACGCCTTCCTTATGACGCGCCAGGAGCGGATTGACAACTACACCTTCATCTATGTCGACCCGGACCCCGAAGAGGTCCCGCCTACCAAGAAACCTACCATCCGAGCTGAAAAACGGAACCGGCGCTCCAGCGGCTCGGTCGGGAAGAAGGAGGACGTGAGCGTGAAGTCGCCTGACAGGGAGCAGCCGCCTCGGAGGCAGCTGCCCCGGCGGCAGTGCAGCGTTTCCAACACAGAGGACAGCACGAACACACAGTCCGCCAGCGAAGAGAAGAACCAGAAGGGAGAACAACAACAACAGAAGAAGAGCTCTCCGAAGCAAAACGCCAGCTCTGATGCGAAACAGGAATCGCCGCCACCCAGGACGTGGAAAACGGCAGCTGCGAGGAAGCTGCTGCCTCTCTCCATCACCATGAAGAGGCTGAATGTGGAGATCACCAAGTGTGACTGGCCTCTCCTGCAGAAAAACATCGCGCCACCCCCAAAGAAGGACAAAGAAGAAGAGAAGAAGGAGAGAGTGGAGCGAGAGGCCAGGCAGCCCGACCTGGGATACTGCTCACCTGACGTAGGTCTAACTAAGCGCAGATGGACGGAAAGATGATGGCGATGTCCTGTGGGGTCTGATCCGAATGTTGCTTTCAGCAGGACAGCAGAGTCAAACCTGAGCCCAGTCCAGAGGAGGAGGAGGAAGAGGGGGACGAAGGTGAGGAAGAGAGCGATGAGAGGAGAGGCTCTCCTGCCAGTAGGAGGAGTGAGTCTGCAAATCGACAAACTTCTTCACCAGGATCCCCCAGCAGTAGTCCACAAGGTGAGTAAATAACACCAGGTTCAGGTAAATACGTCACCCTCCACATTTGTTGGCACTCCTGTAAAAAAAAAAAAAAAAACTCGAGGCGGGGCTTTTTTTTTTATCAAAGCAGTTTAATCTTAGCTTCGTGAGACCATCCTGATCTCGCGAGCTTTCAAGGTTTCACTCGCAGATCAGTCTGGCTACTTTCCGTTAAAGAAAATTTGGAGCCGTTCACCAAACGAACGTCCAATCAGCGTTGGCTTTGAGGCGGGTTGAGGTGTGACGCAACGGGAAGCGCGACAGTTCAGTCTAAAGAACATGGCGGCTTCAGCCGATGAAACTAGCGTTAGCGTGGCTATCGAGCAAGTTTTATCGGAATTACAGAGTATTTCTTTGCTGAGCTAACGAGCCTTTACCTGCAGCAGCAAGAGTAGCTTGGCTTGTGGTTGTGTTTTTGTCGTCGCTCGTAACAGAGTGACGACGAATCTGATTGGTTCATTTGGCCCGTCTATCACCAACATAGGCCAATCAGCTAACCAGTATTTTCGCCCCTTCCCAAAATTACTTCAACGGAAGATTTCCAGATGGATATGCGGAGCAAATCTATCTGGTGGAGTCAGGTAAGTTTAATCTCGCACTGAAAACAAAAAGCAAACCTTTAATGCGATTACATTTATTGACTGGGGGAAAAACATTGGCATCCCTAACAATCCCTTCAAAGCAAACTTAAATTACAGATTACTTTTTATTTATTATTTACTTTTTGCCAGAGTTTTGAGGAACTTTTACAGTCTAATTCATGACTTTCTGTGTGTCTGGGGTATAAAAATGATGTGACAGGGCAGCCCATTTCTCTCAGCCGTTGGTATTAGGCTGGGGGAAGACTTTAGTTTATCTCGCCACCATGTTCGGGATCGGTAAGACGGTAAAGAAAAACCTCCTGGACTCACTTTTGGAGAGCTGCAGCCCAGAGTGGAAAAACCTCTTTCACAAAGCATTTCCTGCATAAACCTTTCAAAGATTACGTCCTCTCTGAGCTCCCTCTACCTTTTGTGTTTGCCAGATTTCTTCGGACAAATAAAATCTTTCTTGAAATGGCGGATCTAAGGTGAACACAAATTGTTCATCTTTATTATTATGATTTCACAGTATAAAGAAATATCTGACTTGTGTCCACCCATTCATTAAACTTAAATAAATACAAAAATTGCTTTGAAGAAAGCGAAAGTGTTAGAACAAATTGAACCCTTGAAAAAAATTTAGGGAGCTGTAGGCCTTTCTTTTTAAGAGGCAAACATACAAGAACCCTTTTTGTATGTTTCAGATCAATTGGGATTTACAGATCCTATTTCTGCTGTAATCAGGCTACCTTATTCGGTTAATTAAATATTACATGGTTAGTTAATTGTTATTAAAGTCAAATAAGTAAAAACATTTCCACCTCTTTCAGTCCTCAGACCCGATTGTTATAGATAACCTGGGGGGTGGTTACAAAGTGTAATGATCAAAAATCCCTCTCTATGGCTAAGTTCACACTACAGGTGGTCATTAATACTACTAATTAAATGTGACACGTCACGTAGCAGCTTTGTTTACAAAAACAATGGCAAGTGTAACTGTTACTAGAAGTGTTCAGTAAAGCTTTGTTCAAAAAATAAAATCATAATGGCGGATACTGGTTTCTATGTTAGTATGAAGCTCTTGAGTAATGTGAGACGACAATACTAAGGCTACGTTCACACTGCAGCCTGAAGTGACCCAATTCCGATTTTTTTATTTTTATTTTTTTTGCCTGTATGCGACCTGTATCTGATCTTTTTATGACAGTCTGAACAACACAGATCGGATTTTTTCAAATGACCCAGGCCGCTTGGATTTGTGGTCCTGCTACGTATCTGATCTTTTCAAAAGCGACCTGTGTCTGTACGGCCGGGTTGCATTTATCCGACCTCACCGATACTCAAGAAACGTCACTAACGGTGGACCTGGCTATGCCAAATAGGTTGACTATTGTGCTTGTGTTTTTACGTGAGAGCGCTAAAGAGATCCGCTCAGACGCACATAAAGGTTGCCTTTGTCATTCGAAAATTATGAACGAAGTCTGTATCAGTAAAGCCGCTCGTGTCGCTAAAATTTGGCTCTCTTCCTTTTGGATCTTCTTAAAAAGATTGCGTTGGTAAAGTGCTGCTCCGGTTGGAGAATAACGTAAAGAACGCAAGATACGCTGCAGCGTTACGATACATGTTTACTTCTGCAAACAATGAGCACGCTCGCTACGTATGACGTCATCACGTCCTCTACTGCGCATGCGGGACACTTGGGTGTATGAATGCAGTTCACACAGGAGATCACATACAAGTCGCATATATTTGGAAATGTGAACGAACACGCAAAATAATCAGATTTCACAAAAAAATCGGAATTGAGCATCAAGACCTGCAGCGTGAACGTAGCCTTAAACCACGTCATAACAAGAAGGTAGAAAGAAACCGGCACTGCTGTTAACACGACGGCCTTTTATGGAGCCGTGACGGCTGCTGCTGTAGAGAAGTCTGTGTGGATGCGCAGTGAGAGTCTGGACGCTAACAGAAAAGACTGCAAAGAACGCTTTGAAATATATCCGATACGTATCCGATTTAGCACCACATAGGGAAGTGCCACAAAACAGATATTTTTTTGTTTGATGAAAAGATCGGAAATGGGCCGTTCACACTTGAAAAAGACGGATGTGGGTGGCATATGTGCAAAAAGATCTGGTTTTGGTCGCATCTGCCTGCTGTGTGAACATCACCAATGTGCTCCAACCTACATCACAGACTTGTTATCAGCGTATAAACCATCCAGACCACTCAGGTCTTCTGACTCCAGCCTACTCTGCATACCTAGAACCAGAACCAAACAAGGAGAAGCAGCATTTAGTTCCTATGCTCCAATTATCTGGAACAAACTTCCAGAAAACTGTAAAAGTGCGGAAAGCCTAAGTTCTTTTAAATCAAGATTAAAAACACATTTGTTTAAAATTGCCTTCAACTGTCCTAGTTAACTGAATCACCACTTTTTTGTTCTATTTTCTATCTATATTTTATTCCTACTTGCCTTTATTCTGTTTTATTTTGCTATATTTTAATCATGTAAAGCACTTTGCATTGTCTTTGTACTGAATTGTGCTATATAAATAAATTTGCCTTGCCTTGTGAAATGTTATAGAAGACCAAATGCAGTTTTGAAGGCAAAAGAGGGTTTTACAAGGTAGTGATCTCTGGCTAAGAGATTAATTGTAAAAATGGCAATAACAAAAATAAAAACTTGCTATTGTTATTGTTCCCCACTTAATAAATTAACTTTCCCTATGCTACTGCCACAAGAGCTAAGTTTATTCCAGGGTTGTTGTTGTTGTTTTTTTTGTTTTTTTTTGCTCATCTTTGCCCACAGGGTCAAAATAAATTTGCTTGTTTTTCCCTATGTGACGTTGGTGCAAAATACAGGTTGGTTATTTATTTATTTTTGCTTTCAGGCTCTCAGGAGAGGAAGCCTCAGCGGCGGTCAGTCCGGAGCAGGTCTGAGTCGGAGAGAGGCACCGATCCCATCCCCAAGAAGAAAACCAAAAAAGAACAGGTATGGGTCTACTTGTGCCAACCTGCTGCTCTGACCTAAGATAAGCAGCCCACCAACAACGTAGCAAAGAGCAAAGATGAGATTAACCACGAGCTCAGAGTCCCACCAGAGTGAACGTTTGAGTTGAAACTGCTGCAGATGCATTTGGAAAACACTGAGCTGAACAAAGTATCACATTTGTGGTTCTCAGGCTGAGATGGCTCCAGAAACGACGCTGAAGACGGGTTCGCAGAAAGGTATTTAAAAAAAAAAGTACTTTTCCAACACCTTCTCAAAGCCACTGAACACAAACTCCTTTTTATAATGTGTGAAATCCGTTCGATCCCCTCTGAAGGAGCCAGTGAGATCTCGGACGCATGCAAACCCTTAAAGAAGAGAAGCAGAGCATCAACAGACGTCGAAATGGCTTCATCCCAGTACAGAGACACCTCCGATTCCGACTCCAGGGGTCTCAACGACCCACAGGTGGGCTTCAAATGAAGCCACGCAGACACTCGCACACACACAGGAACATACTGCCACAAAAAAAGAAAAATAAAAAAAGCATGCTGATGTAATAACGTTAAATGGTCCATGCTAAGCAGAGACTTGGTAAGTCTAGCCACGTTAGTCACTACCGATAATTCTCCAGGGTTTGTTTGGGAAGAGCCTGGACAGTCCGGCGGCAGCAGACGCCGACGCCTCAGACACTCAGTCCGTGGACTCCGGCTTGTCCCGCCAGGACAGCGGGACCGGACAGAGAGACACGGTGTGCCAGGTGAGACCGACCTCTGTCGCGTTACTCCGTCCGGCAGACATGCAGACGTCGGCCGTTAGCCGGCAGCTTTGTGTGAAACGCACCGTGTCTGTGCTGTTTAGATCTGTGAGGTGTACGGGGAGGGCTTAGTCGTCTGTGAAGGTGACTGCAACAGACAGTTTCACCAGGACTGTCTCGGCCTGTCGTCTCCTCCGGAGGGCAGGTTCACCTGCAATGAATGTAGAAATGGTGAGCATAGACAATCCCCTCCTAAATGTGCTCACCTGAAATTATCTCTTTTGTTGTGATATCCTCTGTACTATTTTTTTTTTTTTACTTTTCTTTTTTAGGCAATCATCCTTGTTTTAGCTGTAAATCGGTGGACCCGGAGGTGACTCGCTGCTCCGTGTCTGGATGCGGATGCTTCTACCACGAGGACTGTGTCCGGAAATTGCCGGGCTTCAGCAGCGGCTCCGGCGGAGGCTTCTGCTGCCCGCAGCACAGCTGCTCGACTTGTTGCCTGGAGCGGGACGTGCAACGAGCCAGTAAAGGTACAGCAGCTTCTTCTTTATTTGTTGGCTGCGTTGTGCTTTTGTTTCAATCCGACTGCTCGACCCGTGGGATTCATTTGCTTATGAAAAAGACGATAAAAACTAGGGCAGAACGATTTTGCAAAATGATCTAATTGTGATTTTTATTTTTATTTTTTCTTAATATTGCGATTTAATGCGATTTTTTGTTTTTTTCCAGTTTAATTTATCACGTCTTTTCAAACATATACAAACAACAAATCAATCTGTTTCCTCGCCGTGCAGATTAGTTGCTAAAAGACCCACAGCATCTAAACTCGTAGCAGTAATGATTGCGTTCTGCCTACAATATATTTCAACCAAAATTGCAATTTTGACTTTTCTCTGCATTAACCACAAGCAACAAAGATGTTTGTAAAGAAGGACTATTTAAAACAGGAACTTTTAATGTTTCTATTAATCAGAATATTATTCAAGAGAACAGCTTTTAATTGATTTGGACGTCGATCCTTGTTGGAGATAAAGTGCAAAGTCCAACCAACAAGCAAGTCTATGTATTAAACTGATTGACCTGTACTTAATGCTATGTATGATTATATAAACTCTAAAACAAATGATAAAATTTGATTATCTCACTGCTGCAACTGTCTTCCCTTCCATGTGGAGGCAAACCCACTTTAAACATTTTACTGACACCTAATGGACGTGTCTAATTCCCTGATTGTTACATAGCCAAAAATTGCAGACATCTGCGATTTGGAAATTGCGTTTTTTTTTAAAATCGCGATTAAATTGAAAATGCAATTAATTGTTCAGCCCTAATAAAAACACAATAAAAACTGCAAACAGATTCAGAAAGTCAAGGTCGAGGCTCCGTTGAGTTGGCTAAAATATGACAAATGAAGAGCCAGCGTGAGAAATAAGATTCATGGTCTATCTTTTTGGTCCAGATAAGCATTGATAAAGGGTTACATGCTTTCTAAAGTATCTTGCCCTTAGTAATTGGCGATGGAGAACATCCAGTTCTCTGTTTGGTTTAAATGAGGTGTACCTGGAAGACTGAGCTATTGCAATGTTCCTGGAAATGGATGATGATGGTGTGTCGTTCTGCCTCAAATAAACCAAGCTGGAAAAGAGAAGAGCTGGCCTGACCATCACCCTTTGACATGGTGCGATTTTTTTTTTCTCCAATAATTAAATAAACTGAAAGTGTTGGGAATAAAGCTTGTTAACAAGCAGCTAGTAAAAACAGTCGGACTGATGGGTCCACACAACAAGATCAAAATGCATCAGTAACATGGTAGTGGCAGCATCATGCTGTGTGGATGGCTTACTTCAGCAGGGACTGTGAAAGTGTTAAAACATTCACTACCAGATTGGTGCATCGTTACCAATGTACAAGATATTTTATGGTTTTATTCTTTTAAAAATGCTGCCGAACTCTTAGTTTCTAAATGCATTCTTGCACAAATCAAATTCTGTACATTTGTGAATTTTTTTTTTTTAATACTCACCTGTACACTGTGACTTTCTCCTGTATTGTTTACACTTAAACTGTTTACTTTTAAATCACTGCAGGACCTTACACTGTAATTTAAATTTACTGTAATTTACCAGCTGTATTCTTGCACAAATGCCCTTTGCACAATCAATTCTGCACATACAAATGGTTTTAAATATACTCACCTGTACACTGTGACTTTCTCCTGCATTGTCTACTTTTGAATCACTGCTGCACCCTAATACTGTAATTTAATTTTACTGCAATTTACAAGCTGTATGCGACGAAAATTTCGTTCTTCACGCACTCTGTGCATACAAAATGACAAATAAAGTGTCTTAAGTCTAACCTTTCTGGAGTTCCTGTGCTGTGAAAAAGTCCTCTGACGCATGCAGCGGTGCCTTCTCTGTAATCCTAATCACACTTTAAGACCACAAAGGCCTACCTTTTCTTCCAATCGACAGTGAAAGAAGGTCTTAACGTAACCTATGATGACGAAGGTTTGTGTTTTTTTTTTTTTTTTGTTTTTTTTTCTCTTTCTCCAGGCCGTCTGATTCGTTGTATCCGCTGCCCGTTGGCCTATCACCCCAGCGACGGCTGCCTGGCCGCCGGCAGCGTCATCCTCACCCATCACATCATGATCTGCAGCAACCACGGCAGCGCCAAGAAGAACGGCCTCCTCTCCTCCCCCGTCAACGTGGGCTGGTGCTTTCTGTGTGCCAGAGGTAAGCTTCCACCGCTGCGCGCCACGCCGCCTTCACTTCTTCATCACGACGTAGTCTTCGGCTTCCTGCCCCGGGGGTCCGTTTGGTTTGGTTTGGTTTGTTTGCTCCTCGTCGTAGAATACTTTTGTAATGCGGTCACTGTTGCACGAGCGTCTCGCGGGTGAAAAGGTGAATTTGGGACGTCGGTGACGAGTGGACGTTTTTTGATCCGTGTTTCATGTTCATTGAGAACCTGTACTGTGACATTTTCTTTTTGTTTTCCATTGTAATATTATTAACCCCCCACTCCCCACCCACCCTGGCTTTTACACTGCACTCCGCTTGAAGGAACACAGATGAGGCCGAAAACAGATTTTCTAGTCAGCCCAATTAGTCCTGACGCTTAACGCTGAGTTGAGTTGAGTGCACTGTTTGGCCTCTTTACGTCGGGACAAACCTTTTTTATTTACTACTTCTGTTACAACTCTTGAGTGTGTGTGTGTGTTTGTGTGTGTGTGTTTCTCTCTGTGTGAAATTTGGTTAATTTTCGAGTTTGACTGCGGCTCACCCCCCGTCTCTTCCTGTGTGTCTTGTGTAGGGCTGTTAGTGCAAGACCTTACTGACACCATATTAAGTTCATATGCCTATAAGTCCCACTACCTTCTGACTGAGTCAAATCGTGCTGAGTTGAAATTACCTATGATTCCCTCTCCTTCGTCAGCTACCAAAAAGAATGTTGGGAAAGGTAATTGAACCGTTTTTCTCTTTTTCTCCTTTGCTCCCCCCTCCACCTCCCCTTTGGTCTGTGTTTGTGTTTTGCCTGCTCCCCCCCTTTTTTTTTTTTGCTGCACACGTCCTTCATTTCAAAGCCTTCAGGTGCAGAGTTAATTAACTGATTACACATGCAGTTCATTTCAATGCAGAGTGAGGCAGAGGAACCTCGGCTCCACGTCCAGAAACCGGCGGGCCTCATGCAAGAAGCGACTTTCGGAGCCTTATCTCAGCTTTTGGGAGGGTTAAGTAAAGCGGATATTTTTATATCCGGTGGTGATGAGTAATATACAGGAGCCGTGCTAAATGTCAGTCTTGGCGCTAGACGTATCCTAATTAGAAAGTCTGTAATGCACTTTTGACGTTGTGTGAAAGCTGTTCCAAGTTTTTCGACCGCTCCGATCGATCAGAACGAAGCTCAGTCACAGACCTTTTAGGCCGGAGACGAGAACCGACGGGGCAACCCTCCTCTACCACCCCAACCAATTAAAATTAAAACTTTAGGCAAGGCAGGGCAAATTTATTTATATAGCACATTTCAGTATAGAGACAATGCAAAGTGCTTTGCATGATTAAAGTATAGGAAAATAAAACATAATAAAAGCAAGCAGGAGTAAAATGCAGAAACAAAGTAGAACATGGGAAAATAAAAATTAAAAGCAAACAAGTAAAAACAAAGTAAACTAATTATATTTCAGTAAAAACAGTTTAACTAGAACAGTCGAAGGCAATCCTGAAACAAATGTGTTTTTAATCTTGATTTAAAGGAACTCAGGCTTTCAGCACTTTTACAGTTTTTTGGAAGTTTGTTCCAGATAAGTGGAGGAACTAAATGCTGCTTCTCTGTGTTTGGTTCAGAGTACTTTAGACTCTGGGTCGGGATGAAATGCAGTGCTGTCCCGCACAAAGCACCTAAACTAGCCTCTCTGTTGTCAGCAGCAAACGGGATTCTTACTGAGTAAAGAGAAAACCCCACAAATAAGTTAGAATATATTTTTTTTGTGGTGCTTGAGTGTTCCCGCCCCATCTTTTAAAAGGCCCTGGGCAACTGCTTATATTGGTCATATCAACCAGACAGTGGTTGTTAGGATTTACCAAATAGTTTTCTTGGCATTTTCTGCATTTCTCAAATGTTTTTTTTTTTTTTTTTTTTTGCATACTCTAGACATCTGTGGCGTCTGCATTTGGGTCCAGTGGGGCCATGCCCCACCAGATTTCACTGTTGGGCTCTATGTACATAATAATCAATGGGACGGGGTTGTTCTTTATAGAGTAATATTGCAAAAAAAAGATTCCCTTACCAATAAAATTCTGTTATAAACATTTGTGTCTATATATCTAAGCCAGAATACTAACAGGCTCAGTAGGCTAACTCCTCTTGAGCTGCTCTGATATTGGGGCCGGCCCACCACGTTTGTTTAAATAATGGACATCTGACATCGTAGTGCGCATGCCCAGCACGCTCTCAGTAGACAGCCGCGGAGCACAAATCCTCTGGCCCCAGGCTCAGAACATCCAGTCAAAATACTGGAAATGCATGCGCTGCGTTTATGTTCTGCTGGATAGTGTACGAAAATCTAGGCAACACAATTTTGTTTGTATAGCATATTTCAGTACAGGTTGATGCAAAGTGCTTCATATGATTAAAACATTGGAAAAATAAAAACTGAGTAAAAGCAAGTAAAACATACAGTTGGAATAAAATTTGTAAAAATTTAGCCAAAATAGGAACATGGAAACTAAAAGCAAATATTAATCTTGTCTTGGTTGTCCTTGCTGGCTCATTGAAGGACTGATGTGAATCTTTTCTGTTCAATAAATGAAAAAGATGGGGTGAGCCTTTATTTGTAGTTTTATGTATAAACATTTAATTACATTTAGCTTATACAAAATGTAGTTTCTAGTATGTTAGTTTACGCTAATTTATCTGTTTAATTTAAAATGAAAAAAGTTAAAAGGGCAGTAATACGTCTGCGCGTTCAAACAATTACGCAGATTAAGTCGGTTTGCTAAATAAGACTTAGACTTAGACAACTTTATTTGTCATTTTGTATGCACAAAGTGCGTACAGAACGAAATTTCGTTTGCATACTGCTTGAAAAATCACAGTAAAATGCAGTAAATTTCAGGATAAGCCACAAATAAACGTAGCTAGGTGTAAGAATGTTAGGATTAGTGTAATGTCTGTAGTTGATAGATGGCTGATATGATTTGATATCTCATTAGGAATCTATTATAATTTACTCTCGGTCTATGAGGAAGCTCCTGACGGCCAAAATAATCTCTGTACAGTGTTTTTTCTAAGGCGCCTTGTTCTTGCATGGGGCCCGTCCTCACAGTCAATCATTCTGGGTACATGCAGCACCTCCATTAAAAACAAAAAAACTTCAATATGACGACGAGAGTTTTGCTGCTCCAGAAACACAACTAGCCATCAGACTTCAAGTTTCTCTGTACGATTCCCCTCTGCAGGATGTTCTGGGTTAATTAATTCTGGTTGTGTGTGGTTGCCCCCCCCCCCCCCCCCCCCTCCCTGTATGGATCACTGCTGGAGGTGCGCTGCTTCTCTGCTTCAGCACTCTAGGCTTGTTTTTGGTTTGACAGGACCTTGTCCAGCTTCTCCTCCTTTATGCTGACTGCAGCTAATTATTATTTTTTTTATTTTTTTGGACCTGTCTTGGATGGAATGTAATCCCAGTCTGCAACAGATTTGTGTTCATTTAAGCAAGGATGACGACTGTTTTTTTTATTTTTTTAAGTTGATAACGAAGAAAATCATAAACGGCAATATTAAAAAAACCTTGGATTCCATGCAAGCTGGTCTCTGCAGGATATGCTGTGCGATGGGACGAGTTCGCCTCTCTAGCAGGACTGCATGCCTGCTTATTGCAAATAATGTGTTGTTTGAGCATAACCCTGAATAATTTCCACCTTGCTGGCTGACTTTTTATTGCAGTGCTGCCGCATGTATTTCCCATAGACTGGTCTTGGTACAGTGCTCTGAATCTGTTTGCCAGACATGCTGCAACTACAGCCGTAGAAGCTGTCGCCTAGATAGTACGTTTAAAGCAGTTTTACCATCACAGGAGGCTTCACTCAAGTACAGATGTCCTGGTTATTATTTTATTTTTTTATTCCAAAAAAAGGCCCAAATTTTCTTAAATCTGAATAAAATAGGATTTGATTGCATATTTCCTGCTTAGGCTTGTCTGCAAATGAGATTCAGAGTTTGTCCAGGTGTTTAATGTGCATCCACCTAATCAAACACTCCTCCTCTCTTTGCATACCCACTCTCCCAAACGCATGCACATACGAACACACACACGCACACACACACACACACACACACACACACACACACACACACACACACACACACACACACACACACACACACACACACACACACACCTTCACGTGCACACACAAACACATGTTTACATCCATCCAAATCTAGGAGGCAAGTTGCTGTGCTGCGACTCATGCCCAGCTTCCTTCCACCCGGAGTGTCTGGAGATGGAGATGCCCGAGGGTGCATGGTCCTGCAGTGATTGCAGGGCAGGAAAGAAGCCTCACTACAAACAAATTGTCTGGGTCAAACTGGGAAACTACAGGTAGGTCGAGCACGTCGATCACAGACTGCTGAGGGTTAGCAGTGTGTGGTATGACTATATTTAAATAAAACATATTTTTGTCTCGATAGATGCCAAAAAAAACCCCAAAAAAACGCTGCTTTGTGTTTATAATATGGCCTTAACTCGTCTGTCTTTTTTAATGTTTTGCTTTCAAAAAGTTAGACTTCATAACTTTTGTTGTGGTCTTCATCAATAAAATCTCCAGGATTTGTGGGACTTTGGCAACTTTTCCTTCTTTTCTTTTTGCTTCTTTGTTACACTTTTATTTATCGAGTTTATTTGATTGAGACAGATGCACAATAACATAGGAAAACTGAGAAAGCAGCAGTGCCAGGCGTGCATCGTGTTGCTTATAGCACTTTCTTTCTTTCTTTCTTTCTTTCTTTCTTTCTTTCTTTCTTTCTTTCTTTCTTTCTTTCTTTCTTTCTTTCTTTCTTTCTTTCTTTCACTTTATTTTTAGTAAATAATCCAACATTAAACACAGGAAACAGTAAAAGAAAAGAAACGACGATAAACAAACAAACCAACAATTTACCAAAAAAAGGAATATGCTGAAGCAAAGCTTATTATTGCCTACCCTGTTTTATACTTACAACCTACCAGGTTCTTTACAGTACATATCAAAATATTCAAATCTACATAACATAGGATTTTATCACTTTACATTTCAAAGCCCTTTTAAAATTCACCAAGAAAGGTCATAACTTTAAATCATCATTCAATTCATTCCACAGTTTCACACCAATAACTGAAACACATCTTCTTCTCCGCGGATGGGCTTTTCAAAACAGGATATCTAAAAAACTACAGTAGGTAGAGTTGTGCTAGGCTTATCGCAATACTAAAATTTCAAACACGATATCAATACCTAGAAAATACTTGATACCATTTTCGATACCACAGGGATAAAAAAAAAGACATTATTATTAACATTTTCAATCTCAACATGTTTTCTCAACAGAATCACAAATGCTAGTTGCATAAATGCTAAATAAATAACCTAAATATAACACAAGCCTAGTAGCATGCTAGCCACAGCTAATTATGCAACATTAATGCGGACCACCGGTAGCGCTAACATCAGGAATACGTTTAATGTATTTAAGTTATGAACAGGAACTTTAATTTATTAACTTGTCGGAATTCAGTCAGGTTGTCGGTCCTTAAGTTTTAAAGCACTATTTGCACACAGGCTTGTCGAGATCTTTGGTTTTCCCTTCTTTGTTTGAAAAGTATCAGTACTCAAACACTGTATCCAGATACTAATTTTGCATGGTATTGATACTAAATATTTTGCAGAGTATCGATATTTTTTACAACCCTACTAACAACATATTTAGATGCAGACAAATATAGCAGGGGGAGTAAAACATGTTAAACATGCAATGCTGGTTTTGACTGCCAGTTTTTTTTGTCTTTGTGTTTTTTTTATGTTGAATCTGATTAGAGACTTTAAATTGACAGGGGATGAGACCCAGGGTTCAGTACCTCTTTCACAGAGAGATTACTTGGTGCAAAAAAGTCCTTCTGGTGGATCTGCAATAGCCCTGCTGTTTGTAGATAAAGCCAATTAATGGTTTTGGGTGCAAGTCCATCGAGGCATTTGAAAATCAGCTTGTTGAAACTGATCAAATTAGCTACATCTAAAATAGTGAACTTAGCTAAAATATTCATAAAATCTGATTGGTGTAAAATCTTCAAGGCCCGATTGTAAAAACTTTCCAGCGTTTTTAGAGTAGTTTGGTGAGTCTGTGACCAGACAGCGACTCCAGAAGTCAGGTCTGATTAAAATCATTAACTTTAAGAACATCTCTGCACAATCGAAGGTTGAGCATTTTCCTATTATTTTGAACTGAGTAACCTGACAGTTTTGCTGTTTTTTGTTGTTGTTTTTTTTTACATCTCTTTAAAAATTTAACTAGGACTACAAAATTATTCCAAAATATTTTTTAATTCATATTATTTAATCTTGTGTGTAACTCTGGAGTCCTCTGTCACGCCCGAATTTCCCTAATGTGGAACAGTAAGGATATTTTCTATTCTATTGTTTCCCTCTGATACTTGTTAAATATATTCTCCATTTACCTGAACTTGCAAGGACTTTGATGTTTTGCTAATTGAAAAGCAAATACACAGTTTTTAAGCAGCTGTTCAGTTTTTAATTGACTGCAGCACAGCCCTTCCCAGACTGACGGGAACGACAGGTTTCAGGGAGGCCATCGATAAACAAGCTGAAAAGGATGGGACCTAAGATAGTTCCTTTATGAACTTTCTTTCCTGTTTTTCCTGTTTTGATTTTATGAAAAAGGGATTTACTGTTGCTGATGTGAAGACAACACATTGTTCTGGATCTTTCAACTATGAGAAATCATTCTGAGAAATTATATGAGCATGTTATGGTTCATAGTATCAAAGGACTTGAACCTTTTGGGTCATTTTTAATTTCTGAGATAATCTGAGTAAATGCAATAAGCAATTTCTAAGTTATTTATATATATTATTTTTTTATTTTTTTATATTTATTTATTTTTAAGGAAAAAAAACAATCTGGCATTGTGTGAAAAAAAATTGCCATGTTTTATTTCTGAGCCATTATCACAGTGGTCTCAAATCTAAATGCTCGCGTTCCTACACACCTGAATGAAATGGCTAAACTGCTGTGGTCTGGCTGTTAGGCTTCAGATCATTATCCTGCTGCAAAACCTAATTACTCTTAAGCATAATGGATGGCCACAGCTCACGGAGGCACAAAGTGATCCAAAAAGTTGCTGCCGCTCTACCTTCTGAAGAAATTAAGAGTTTAGGATGAAAGTGGAACCACTGTAGGAACTTTTTGGGACGCTCGTCCTCTTCAACATCACTTGAGCTTTGTTGATCATCCACACCATTTAAGGGGAAATGGCGTCCCCTGATGGCTATGGCCTCCTTTAGCAACATAATGCATCCTGCCCCAAAGCAAAAATAGTCTCGGAATGGTTTAACTACGAGTTTAAGGTGTTGATTTGGACCCCAGGTTCCCCAGATCACAATGCATCAAGCATCTGTAGATGTGCTGGTGAAATGGGTCTGACCCATGGAGGTCTCCCCTCACAATTATTGAGGGTAAAAGATCTGATGCCAATGTCTAGGGTCCACATATCACAGCACACCTTGAGGGATCTGGTTGAGTCCAGAGCTGAGTAGCGATTGTGGGGCCCACACACTGTTACGCAGGTGTTTATATTAAAATATCTGAGTGGTTTATATTCTCATAGTCGGGAGCAAGGACTGGACTAAAAAAACGAGTGGAAATAGCAGCCAAAGTCCAGCGAAAAGCCTTAAAAGACCTTCAGAAAGCCTGGGGAACTACTGATTAAGGCCACTGTAAAAGCCTTCAATTGACTCCTACCTATGCACAATGCTGTATAAATGTTTGTAAAGACAAGTAAAAAACAAAACAAAACAAAAAAACATTTTTTTTTTCTTTTTTTAAGTAAAATAAAACTTTCAGTCTTGAGTGTCCTCAGTCGCTTTCAGGCTCAAATCCTACACAAACACTTGTCATTAGCCCTGTAGAAGAAGAAAAGGCCAAAATCTCATTATTTCTATTTATTCTTAGATTAAAACAAGATTTGCATTCCAAACCAGAACACCAATAGATGTTTAGAAGGATGTTTTAGCTCTGGAGCTCTGATTTATTTAAACTCATTTAAACATTACCCTCCTCTCAGAGGTGTAACTCCTCAGTTCTTTTTCCTGGAGATTGTTGAAAGCAAAACTGGATCAAATATAAACCTAAATACTATAAACATCACTAAGATATATATAAGTTAATCAATATGATTTGTGTGCTAAAGCCGTGCATGTGAGATTTAAAGGGGACATATTATGCAAAATCCATTTTTTTTTTACTCCTTAAATCCATTTTGTTGTATATTTGGAGTCTCTAAGCATGCATTGGTTTGAAAAATATGACCGAAACAGAATTTTGGGTCATATTTTAAATACTCAATTTTCTCTGTCACATTTTATGAACACTTGCGTGACAGTATTTGTTGTGGAACTGCTAAACAAGGTCATGGAGGTCCGGCTTACCAGTTTTGGGAGTCCACTGTTTTTATTTCTCATGGCGATTTTCTAGTCCAAGCTGAAGGACTGCGAAGTTACAAGTGGATACGTTTTTGGTCGTCCATGACACCGTCCCCCAGCATCCTATAAAATGGCTGAAGAGGGTGAAGTGGAGCGGGATGTGAACCGCCTCCTTTAGATTTAAAGAAACGGCACCAAAATAAATTTCTCTCAGGATCCATAATGCAACAACAACGAGGAATTCAGACCAAAGCATGCAGTTCAACTTTATATACACCACAACTAAAAAATTTCAACGTGAAAAGGAAGGAGCTGAAAAGCACGATATGTCCCCTTTAAGTTCTGCTTCTCTTTGTATTTATCTGACCCTGGTTTCAAAAACATACTCCAAAGTTGGAGTTTTGTAGTTTCATGCAAAAATCTGCATAATCGATCGGTCAAACCTTCACTAATTTGGAAAAGAACTGATAAATGGGATAACCCTGGATCAGAATGGCCTATGATATCAATCTGTTTTAGAAGGCATAAAAATATAATGGATAGCTTATAACAATGTTTATTTTCTCATTTAACACAAGCAAAAGTCGAGTAGTTACACACCTTCAAATAGGGCTGGGCGATAAATCGATTTAATCGATTAATTCGAGTTTACAATTCTTTAAGATTTCATTTTTGGAAAATCTGGATTTTATTTTGCCAATACACTCATTGGGTTTCCATGAAGAGAACATCATGTGATGCTGAATATATGTTTAGGCAAAATTATTGTCAAAATATTGTTAAGTGGAAACTTTTTTTTTACCATAATACGAGGTACTTAATTTCTTAATAGTTTGAAGTTCACAAGTGCAGTGAAGCCTGTTCTTAACTCAATGTGTAATACCACTAGCAGCAAATGTTTTGTTATATTTTAATTGTTTATAATGGCACGGCTGCCATCTTGTTTTACAAGCATGTTTCACAGCTTGTTTTTAGTTGCACTTTGAATTCAGGTCAACTCCCTGACGAAATGCTTGACATAAAAGCAAGGTTTTAAAATAATTTCTTTAATTTCTTTTTATGAAACAAAAAAGAGGAAAAAAATCGATTAATCGGATTTGGTATGATAAAATCTGAGATTTATTTTTTAATCCATATCGCCCAGCCCTACCTTCAAGCATGTAATCCCCACACATGCCATGCTCGGGTTACTTTCTAATCCTGCTTTCCTTCTCATCACGCTTGACGGCTCTTTCCTCGTTAGATGGTGGCCGGCTGAGATCTGCAACCCTCGCTTGGTGCCGTCCAACATCCAGAGCCTTCGGCACGACGTCGGCGACTTCCCGGTCTTCTTCTTCGGCTCCCACGACTACTACTGGATCAACCAGGGCCGGGTGTTCCCATACGTGGAAAACGACAAGAACTTTGTCACGGGTCAGATCAACATCAACAAGACCTTCAAGAAAGGTAAAGCTTGTTGGCAGCCAGTAAGAAAGCTAGAACTAGGAATTGGCTGAAAACGGAGACTCCAACAAGGGAAGATTGGGTACAAGTTTGGGATGAACAATTAATCGCATTTTCAATAAAATCGTGATTTGAAAAAAAAACACAATTTCCAAATCGCAGAGGTCTGCAATTTTTGGCTATGTAACAATTAGGGAATTATACACGTCCAATAGGTGTCAGTAAAATGTTTAAAGTGGGTTTGCCTCCACATGGAAGGGAAGACAGTTGCAGCAGTGAGATAATCTAATTTTATTACTTGTTTTAGAGTTTATATAATCATACAAAGCATTAAGTACAGGTCAATCAGTTTAATACATAGACTTGCTTGTTGGTTGGACTTTATGTTCAACAAGGATTGATGTCCAATTAAATTAAAATCTGTTCTCTTGAATAATATTCTGATCAATAGAAACATTAAAAGTTCATATTTAAAATAGTCCTTGTTTACAAGCATCTTTATTTAGAGGCCATTTTTGTTGCTTGTGGTTAATGCAGAGAAAAGTCAAAATTGCAATTTTGATTAAAATAAATCGTTAGCAGAACGCAATCATTTCTGCACAGAGTTTAGATGCTGCGGGTCTTTTAGCAACTAATCCACACGGCGAGGAAACAAATTGATTTGTTGTTTGTATATGTTTAAAAACGCATGATAAATTAAACGGGGGGAAAAAATCGCATTAAATCACAATATTAAGAAAAAAAAATTGCAATTAGATTATTTTCCAAAATCGTTCAGCCCTAGTTGGAGTATATTATAGAAGAATATTTATATAATGGAAAGGCTAACTTTTTCCTTTAGATTAGAATCTGGCAAGTTTAAGAAATATCGGGAAAACTGGGTGTAATTCATATCACCAGTGAGATCAGATTTTGTCATGTGACAAAATTAGGGTTGAGAACCTCTTAGTGCCATACAGTTAGTGTTGTTCTATAGTTTTGGTTTATTTTCTTTGGGTGTTTTTTCTTTCTTTTTTCTTTTTTTTTTTTAAAGAGAAAAAAAAGGTGTATTTCTATTGGAGTGAACATTTGTAGATATATTCATGAATAAGGAGGAGGGGAAGGGATTTTTTTTCTTTTTCACATGAAGGTGCGTGAGTTAAGATGAAATGGTAAGATTACCAAGAGTATAATCGTCACCTAGCGCATGCATGGACTGTTGTGAATTTAGATTAGATTAGTTTCAACTTTATTGTCATTACACAGGTACAGGTACAAGGCAACAAAATGCAGTTTAGGTCTAACCAGAAGTGCAACAATAGCAGCAAGTGCAGGATAAACAATGGTTCCATATGTACAGGACATGGGTTTTTACTGAATAAATATAGAGATTGATACTATTATAAACAGAATTTTACTGATAGATTTGTTCTATGAGTATAATATATACATACCTAGTATTGTGAACTAAATTTAAAGCTGGATATGTATCGAATATAGTATACAGGTGGATATTACTATAGAGTTTTACAGATATGTATATATAGATAACTAGTATTGTGAACTAAATTTACAGCTGGATATGTACCAAATATAATGGATAGCCATTTAATTTGGCAATGTTAAGTCTATGTCAGAAATGGATGTGATGGATGTATAAAATCTTTGAAATGCACTCAATAAAAATGTTATTCATAAAAAAAAAAAAAAAAGGAAAGGTAAAGCTTTCTAAACGTCTTCCTCCCCCAAACCTAATGTCTTTGGGGTTTTAGTCCCTCGAGCTGAAGGCGGAGGCATTTTATGTGACGCTGTTCGTGTTTCAGCTCTGGAAGAAGCAGCCCGGCGGTTTCAGGAGCTCAAGGCTCAGAGGGAGAGCAGGGAAGCTCTGGAGCAGGAGCGCAACTCTCGCAAACCTCCTCCTTACAAGTTCATCAAGGTTTCCGTCCCTCTAACGCCTCACTAAAATACAAAGCAATGTTTCAAATGAAGCTATCCTGGCTGGTTTATTACGTTCGTGCTGTTTTTTTTATCTTCCGGGGACAGACCAACAAGCCAGTGGGAAAGGTGCAGATGCACGTGGCCGACCTGTCAGAAATCCCCCGGTGCAACTGCAAACCGACAGAGGAGCACCCGTGCAGCATCGACTCGCAGTGTCTCAACCGCATGCTGCAGTACGAGTGTCATCCGCAGGTTTGGGGCGCCTTTGATTTTTTTTTTTTTTTTTTTTTTTTTTTAGCTATAGCAGACAACCGCCGTAGGTGAAGACGGTTGTAGACGTGACCTCCGTCCTGTTTGCATCAGGTGTGTCCAGCGGGAGACCGATGTGAGAACCAGTCCTTCACCAAGCGGCTGTACGCGGAAACGGAGGTGATGAAGACGGAGGGGCGCGGCTGGGGGCTCCGAACAAACCAAGCGCTCCGGAAGGTGAGAGCCGCCTAATCAGCATTTGCACTTTTTAACCTGCTTGAGTCTTCGCTTTGGTCTAAACATTTCCCTGGATGCTTTTGGGGGTATTTGGACGTCTCTGCCAGTTGATGAAGCAGAGCGGCTGCATGGAAACAAAATGGGGTTATGATCATAATCCTGTGTCTGACTGTAAAACTTTGGTTTTTAGTATAATGTATTAGGAGGATGCTGACATGACTGCAAAAACGGAACTAAAAATGAGTAAAATTTTCTTAAAATGAGTGTATCTGTCCTTGATTTGAGCAGGTAAATAAGATGATCTGCCAGTGGAATAAGACTTTTGAACTTAAAATAGGAACAACTCATCTCCATCGTCTTATTTCAAGTGCAGGATGTCTAATTATCTTACTTTAGGGGTCAAAATACTCATTCCATTGGCAGATAATATTATTTACCTGCTCAAATCTAGGACAAAAACACTAATTTTAAGAACATTTTACTTATTTTTAGATCAGCTTTTTGCAGTGCAGGGGGCAAACCTACCCTGAGTCTGATCTGTTCACCCCTGCTGTTGTCACTACTCGTCAGTCAGACGAGGGTTTAATTCTCTGGTGTAAAGAAGGATGTGCTGTTCGGTGTGTTTTTTTTCTTCAGGGTGACTTTGTGACCGAGTATGTGGGAGAGGTTATAGACTCGGAGGAGTGCCAGCAGCGAATCAAACGAGCCCACGAAAACCACGTGACCAACTTCTACATGCTCACCCTAACCAAGGTAAAGATGTTGCTGTGGAAACATCAACGTCAATAACACCCTGACATGTTATTTAACGTAAACGAGGACACGTCTCCCCTCTACAGACGTTGTGTTTGCACTTCTGATTGGAAGTCTACATGCATTATCTACATCATCATTTGCCCTAATGTCATATTAATTAAGATGCAATAGATTCAGGTAAGCTCACAATTATTCATACCCCGGCAGATTTGGGTTTAAAGTAAACGTTTAATTTTACCAACATGTTTCTTGTGATTGGAAGCGAGATTAATGTCTTTTGAGTGATCCAACCAGAGTCCTGAGCTAAATATTAGGGTGACAACAAGGAGGCCTTCCAACCTCCAAAGAGTTGGAGCTCGTCACCGAGGATAAATCTGCCAGGAGTATGAATAATTATGAGCTCTACTGTACAAGTTCAAATATAGACACCAACCCCCACTGAGACAGGGTTAAATGTCCCGTGTAAAGTTCTGATGTAAATCTGCCCAGATATGTGTCCTGTAGCCAAATTAATTATTTACTTTGCATTATTTTGTATTATTTGCAGCAAAACAACCCCTACCACCTCTATGCTTAACAGTTGCGCTGTAAAAAACGGATCCAAAAATAAGTAAAATGTTCCTAAAATTTGTGTTTTTGTCCTTGATTTGAGCAGGTTAACAATATAATCTGCCAATGGAATGAGTATTTTCACCCCTAAAATAAGATAATTAGACGTCCTGCGCTTGCAATAAGATGATAGAGATTAGTTGTTCCTATTTTAAGTGCTTAAGTCTTATTCCATTGGCAGATCATGTTATTTACCTGCTCAGATCAAGGACAGATACACTAATTTAAGAAAATTTTACTTATTTTTAGTTCCGTTTTTGCAGTGTGGGACAACTGTGTTAGGTTGGAAAGGCTAATTTGACTCCTACTAGGAGTATTCTTGATATTGTGGCCATTGTTTTTTTTTTTTCATGTCATTTCATTTATGCTTTAAGTGTTGATTTTTTTTGACTCCTTTCTTGGTGTGTATCCTCACACCGTGGCGATGTAGAAATGCTTTACTGTGGACAGTATCAATGATCTGTTTCCAGTCCATGACGGGTTTAAGCCTCTGTGATTTCTGGGTTGTTCTTGAACATCTTGACCAATTTCCTTTCATCTGAGGGGGACAGGTTGGGCAAACACACTTAAAAAACAGTTGGATGTGGCCAAAGGTCCCAAACAGACACCTCAGTCTCGTATTAAAGGTATACTATGCAACCGGGGTTGATTTTTCCAGCGAGGCTCCCCCCAGAGGGCGAAAGTAAAAGTGCACTGTCGTAAAGATGCTCAGCTGTTGTGGTTTCTCCGTCAAGGCAGGCGCGGTCGTTTTGAGCTTAGCAGACAGGCGAACGCAACGAAAAGTGGAAAAAAACGGCAGTACAAACAATGACTAACACAGTGAAAGTATGTAGTAGTAACATCAAGCTTCCCGCAGCGCTATCGGCCGCCTCGCCAAACTCACGCTACCGCTTTGCCAACATTCAAAAAAAAAAAAAAAGTAAATAAATAAAATAATAATAATAATAATAATAAAACTCGATATGCTTGCTTGTTTATTTGACTCTCGCGGTCTTGCACGAGACTTCTGAGCCTGTGGGTGCGGGCCGAGAGCTCTTGCAATTGGGAGTGCGGTATTTCCCCCACAGACCACCAGGGCGGCCGAGAAAAGCTTTGTTCGACCTGAAGTGACTCATTTAATCATCCAAAACGGTATGGAACACATTAATTAACTGAAAAATGTTGCATAGTATGCCTTTAAAATTCTGTCCCAACCTCCAATCTGTTCAGATCTGGGAATGATCCTAAAAAAAATAATGGGTCTGTTTTCAGGAAACTGCTCAATTCTGCCAAGAGAAGAGCTCAAACATCCAGCCACCGTGTCAGGAGTTTGTCGATGGCGTCTCATTAAACTGTAAAAGCATGGTTTGTTTAAAGAGGACTAAGAGTCGGGTGTCTTGCTGTCCCCCGTTGCTGGACAGGACCGTGTGATAGACGCCGGCCCAAAAGGAAACTCGTCTCGGTTCGTGAACCACAGCTGCAGCCCCAACTGTGAAACCCAGAAGTGGACGGTCAACGGAGACGTTCGCATCGGGCTCTTTGCCCTCAGCGACATCGAGGCTGGTGGGTTAAGACAAAGCGTCTGTGGCAGCTCCTCTCTTTTCGTGACGGCCATTCCTTTTTACCGGGGGGGAACTTGTTCTTGGTTGACCAACAGGCGCAGAGCTGACCTTCAACTACAAACTACACTGTGTGGGCAACAGGAGGATGTCCTGTCACTGCGGATCCGACAACTGCTCGGGGTTCCTCGGAGTGCAGCCGACGGTGAGTTTGCTTCAAACGCCCCCCGAGAGCAAACCTGAGATTAGGGGGGGGGGGGGACCCTGCATCTGACGTCACTTCCTTTTTGCTTTCTGTGTCCTCCAGAGCGTCGTGGTGATGGAGAAGGAGGAGAAGGCCAAGAACGCCAAGCTGAAGCCCAAGAAGCGGAAGCTGCGGCCGGAGGGCAAGCACACGCACGAGTACTTCTGCTTCTGCTGCGGAGAAGGAGGGGAGCTGGTGATGTGCGACAGGAAGGACTGTCCGAAAGCTTATCACCTGCTGTGTCTCAACCTCACCAAGCCGCCATACGGTAACAAAAAAAACCGAAAATAAGACTCATCTCTGATGCAAAATGCTGTTTTTTTTCCCTCTTTATTTCTTTCACAGCACGTCGTCTGAAGGCAATTTACAAATTCAATTCAAGCAAATCATCCAGACAGATTGGTTAAAAATGTTTTCTGTCTAAGAAAACTCAGCAGATTGCATCGAGTCGTTGACTAGCAGCATTCTCTCCTGAAAGAGCGTAGAGCCTCAGGGACAGTCGTCTGCATTGCGTCGTGGACTTTGCAGCAATCCCTCATACAGAGCATGTATGTAGCGACAGTGGAGAGAAAAAAACTCCCCTTTAACTATGGCTGTGCATAAAAATCGATTTCAAAAGATTAGTATTGATGTTTTTTAAAAACGATTTAATATCGATATTCTGGCTTTCAATATCGATATATACCTCCGAACCCCTAGGTGGCGTTATTACAGCGCACCATTACTGATCACAGCGAGGAAGTGCAAGTGAGACGAATTTGCGGAATGGCCGACAGGATTTTCAAAGCGCCTTCGTCGCTAAAACCAGACGTTTGGGCAGATTTTTGGTTTCTGTGATACGTTAAACGCATTGAACCACACTTTATTTTCCTGTTAAGATGTCAGTGTTCAATTAATTGAACATAAATATAAAATGTGTCTGGTTTTGTTGATTGAATGACTTATTTGAGCATTAATTTGAAAGTAATAAATATGGATATTGGAGTCAAATCAAATCAAGCTGAGCTATATCGAGAATCGACTCGTCCTAGTTGATACCCAGCCCTGGTTTTAACAGGAAGAAACCTCCAGCAGAACCAGGCTCAATGCAAACGACCGTCTGCCACCACCGACTGGGGGTTAGATTTTAAAAAAAAAAAAAATTTATTCAACTTGATGGAGACTGCCTGTAAGCAGCAGTTTCACTGTTTTGCCACAGATTCTGCTTGATGGTCGGTTGCTCTTTTTTTTATGCACAGTTACTGTAGATGTGCGTTTTGTACACTTTTGGGTCCCCCTGCACTCTTTCACATTTAATTTAATTTGAGAATGCCATTTTTATTAGCTGTACAGTATGGCCTCTTCTGCACTTGCTGCTGATACTCCTGTATTTCTTCCCTGTGAAGGACTACTCCGTTCTATTCTCAATTAAATTTATGTCTTGTCTATTGTAGCACGTAAATATCCCATGTTCTGAACCCACTTTGTTTTCCTGGTGGAAGGTGAACATCCATCCACCGTTTTTTTTTTTTTTAGTTTTTTTACAACCTGTTGCAGGTTATCTTCCAGCATTGCCCTGTATTTGGCTCCAACCACCTTAACATTAAAACTCTTAGCAGCTCTTAGGGCTGGGCGATAAATCGATTTAATCGATTAATTCGAGTTTACAATTCTTTAAGATTTCATTTTTTGAAAATCTGGATTTTATTTTGCCAATACACTCATTGGGTTTCCATGAAGAGAACATCATGTGATGCTGAATATATGTTTAGGCAAATGTATTGTCAAAATATTGTTAAGTGGAAACTTTTTTTTTACCATAATACGAGGTACTTCATTTACTTATTTACTTTTTTTTTAACTTAGTTTGAAGTTCACAAGTGCAGTGAAGCCTGTTCTTAGCTCAATATGTAATACCACTAGCAGCAAATGTTTTTAGTTGCACTTTGAATTCTGGTCAACTCCTTGACGAAATGCTTGACATAAAAGCAAGGTTTTAAAATAATTTCTTTAATTTCTTTTTATGAAACAAAAAGGAGGAAAAAAATCGATTAATCGGATTTGGTATGATAAAATCGGAGATTTATTTTTTAATCCATATCGCCCAGCCCTAGCAGCTCTCCTGTTGCTGCTAAAGAGAGAAGCATCCCCACAGCATGATGCTGCCATCACCAGACTTAACAGAATCGATGCTGTGCTCTAATGTAGCTTTTTGCATGTTAGGCGAAAAGCACATTTTTGGTTTCTTCTGACCAGAGCACCCTCTTCTACATGTTTTACAGTATCCTCATCATAGCTCGTACCAAATTACACAAAGACCAGGACTAATAGTTTTTTTTCTGTTAACAGATGGTTCCACCTGAGCTGCAGATGTCTGCAGCTCCTCCAGAGTCGCATTCAGATGCTCTTGTATGGTTGTTTTGGATTAAGGGGTTGCAGTTGAATAGAAATCCGCATCACAGCTTTTAAATTTCTATTCCAATAATGATTTTCCTTTCTCTTCGTGTTGATCTGTTACACAGAATCTCTAGAGTTTCGTGGTCGGCATGTGACAAAATGAGAAACGGATCTAGATGTTTTAATACCGTGGATGCAGGATTGTGGTAACCTGACTCTAGCCATATGGATTTCGCTCCGCCTAGCTCCACTCACATACATCTGGGACTGATCCATAGGAATTGCCTTTATTGAAGGCTGGGCCTTATCAAAAATCCTTGCATATGATTGGATAAGCCACTTGTCTGTCATCTTTATCAACGTGCTATTTCAACCACTCACACCGAAGCCAACCCGTGAAGCTGTGAGAGCGACGCAAGAAAAAACACAACTTTTTTTTTAAATGTGTTTGTTTGTGGCTCTAGTGGCACGCGTTTTATTGACAGTGAGCTGACAGGAAGAGGGGGGAAGACAGGCGGCAAAGCGCCGCGGGTCGGAGTCGATCCCGGGCCGACCGCGTCGAGGACTAAAGGCCTCCTAATATGGTTATCGCTAACCGCTAACCGACAAGATGTCCGCTGCGGACGCGCCCCGGAAAACAAAACTTGCCAAATGCGGTCGGGAGAAGGGCGAAAACATCGTTTCCACCAACAAAAGCCTTCAGAGCCGTTCTCTGGTGTTCTTTTAAAGAAACAATATTAGGTAGATTGGACAACACGGAAGAAATAGCAGCATCAATGTTAACGCTTGCTTCCTCGATGCGAGCCGCCATTGTTGTCTGATTCAAAACAGTCTCACGTCACGGTCGCTTCTTCACCACGTCACATCTTTGAAACTCCAGCCCTGCGTCCTGATTGGCTGGACAATAAAATTGGTTGAAGAAATCACTCTCTATGGGAGATGTCCCAGATGGATGTAAGTGGAGTGAAATCCATATGGCTAGAGTCAGGTTAGGATTGTGGAGCTTAAGCTCCGTTTTCAGTGGTTGTTCATTGTAGCCTGGTGTTTTATCAACGTTTTACAGAAAGCAGCGTTTGTGTTGTGTGATTTGAAACTTCTGGCAAAGCGAGTCCTGAGAGTTTTTTAATGAAGTCTTGGTTGGGGTCTAAGTGTCGAACTTCTCCTGTCCGCAGGACGCTGGGAGTGTCCGTGGCACGACTGCAGCGTGTGCGGCGCCTCCGCTTCAGCGCTCTGCGACTTCTGCCCCCGTTCGTTCTGCCGGGACCACGAGGCGGGGGCGCTCACCGCCTCCTCCCTGGACGACCGCCTCTGTTGCTCCAACCACAACCCGCTCAGTCCGCTCGGCTCCGGGTCCCCCCAGCCGCGTCGCCCCGATCGGAGCCCCGCCCGGGTCAAGGAGGAATCTGAGGGGAGCCGGCCGGCTAAAGAGTGAAGCTGCAACTTCCACTATACCTCATTCCCGGCGAAGTGCTCTCTGATGTCTGCAGCAGGGCACTTCACAAGGGGAATACAGTGTTTTTTTTTTCTGTTTCTGTTTTTTAAATGGTGCGACGGCTGCTGCTAGCAGCTAGGACACGCTGATGAACACCCTGATGCTGTTGGCAGCGAGAGCAGAGCGACCGGAGGAACGTCAGGGGAAGGTGACCAAGCATAGTCGTGCGCTGTTTTCTCTCCTCTCTTGCCATAAAAGACCAACAGTTACACTTTCTGCAGCTCACCTGTGCCCATTGGAGCACCCAGACCTTACTTTTCGTTTTTTCTTTTTTTTTTTTTTTTCCCCTACTTGCATTTTTCTAAGGCTGTGGAGTTCATACAGGCCTGTGAAAAAGTATTTACTACCTTAAAAATTTCTTCTGTCTTTGCTCAAATTCGAATGTGAAACACCGTTAGTTACAAAATACAAAATACAAAAGCAGATTTCAAATAATGATTTAATTCATTAAAAAGAAAGAAGCTGTCCAAAGCAACCTGGCTATATGTAACATAGTAATTGTACACTAAACCTAACATTTGGTTCACGGCTACAAACGCCGACTGGTTTTCCAACACTTGTCCCATTCTCGTTTCTTGTTCAATTCAACGACGTTGTCGGAGCATCAGCAACCTTTTTGACGTACTGCCACCTTGCATTTTATCAGAATGAGGTCCAGACTTTGACTAGGCCACCCAGAAAACCATCATTGTGTCTTTTTTCGAGTCGTTTAAAGGTGATTTATTCTGCTGTAACCCAAGAACATTGAGCCTTAAGAGTAATTATCGTTGGCCAGCCAGTACTGGGAAGGTTTCTTACTTCTACGTGTTGTCTTCATTTATGGATAATTACTCTCAACTGTGAAGAGTCTAAAATCTTTAAAACTATCTTTTTTTTAGCCATTACCAGCCTGATGGATGAGGTTAGCTTTTGTTTCTGCTCTTGATTTTCTTTAAATCAGGGGGGATTGTGTGTCGTTTTATGAGACCTTTTGGCTCATGTCAAGCTGTCAGACAGGATCCATTTAAGGGATTCCTTGATGCTGTACGCCTGTCGCTCGTCGGCTAAAATGGAATTCAACTTTCAAATTAAATCAGGATTTATTGCAATATAACCGTCATATCTTCATATAGATCCAGGATAGCTTTATTTTCCCTACAATAAATGAAAGCTGCTGCTTTGTATTTACTTATTATTCTTTCGTCTGACCGTTTTTTAAAAGTTTGTTTGATCTGAAACATGCAAGTGTGGCAAAAATCCAAAAGGAACTGTAACCGGGGGGTAAATACTTTTTTCACCGTCCTGCAAGTGTTGCCGCGCTACAGTACTTTGAATATCTCAAATATTAAGAGAGGAGGGGAGGTGCTACGTCGAGCCTCTCCACCCATCGTGCTGCTCTCCCCCCCCCGTTTACGCTGCTGTAAACCGCGTAAAGGGTCTCTTTACGACGGAGACGAGGCAGCTCTTCTTCATCGCCTCCGACACGATCCCCCCCCCTCACCCCGTTCTACTTCTTGTTTCTCGTCGAAAAAGAACTTGGAAAAATGACCAAATTTGTGCAATTTTGCTTTTTATTTTATTATTTTATTTTATTTTTTTCTAGGACCACACTACATTCCAACCTTCCTTTTAACACGCTTTTTAATATACTTATGGGGTATAGATGAATATAATTAAATACAGTAATCTATGTTTGTTAATGTTTACAGATAGATTTCTCTCACTTCATCTCGGTGAGTGGTGTATTACGTTTGTTTGTTTGTTTCGGTGTTGAACATTACGCTGACCTCTTTGTGAAAATAGTCCTATTAAGGTGAAATATAATGGTATATAGTGTAATGGTATGACATTACAGAAGTACTTGTGATTTCATATTGCCAGTCCCACTTTGCCATTGTGTACATAATTGGCTCATCATATTGTAAAGTACTTAAAAAACCAGGAGGGCGGAGGCTCTCCGGTTGCGTCTGGAGGAAGAACATCTTGTTTGTTTTTGTTTTTTTACGTTCTTGCGCGTCCTCTGGTTAGTTTCCTTTATCTGTACAGTAAATGGAGGAGAGGGGCGGGGAGGGGAGGGGGAGGAGCTTGTGATCACTGGTGCTGTGTTTCAAGTATTGTTAATAAGCCTTAAGTTTGATTTTTGGCTGTCGGAGACGCTGCAAGGGGTGCGGCGCGTTTCGGTAATTTCATTTCACCCGTGTACTGTGACGGCCTCTCTTTTTTTTTTTTTTTTTTTTTTTTTTGCCAAACCTTTCTATGAAAAGCACTTTCACGCGGGCGGGCTGAGAAATACGCAGACATGGCAAGTATTTCAAAAACGGATACCTCTTCTTGTTACAACATTGGAATTTCATCTGCGTCGGGACTGTTTATGCCTCTCAGTCGGAAACATTGGGAATGCTAGGTCTTCTTTTTTCCTTTCTTTTCAAACAAAAGTGGCTTAATTGCCAAGAGGTCTTTTTTTTTTTTTTCTTTTTTGTTTTAGAAGGAGAGGGTCACAAATGGGAATAAACTGCCACCCCAGCGTTGGATTAAAAGGAAAAAAACAAAAAAAAAAAAACAAGTCCTCCAGAGGCACTTCTTTTTGTTTGTTTCCAAAAAGAAACGGTGTAAGAAAAATCCAGTCCAGTATGATGTACAAACACAAACTTCTGTACAGTGTTTTTAAATCGCTCATCAAGTCAGAACTAAAGTTTTTGTATTTATTGCACAGCATTTTATACTGATTTCTTTCTTTTTTTTTCACCCCCCACCCTCAAACACCACTGCAGTAACTCGTCTCCCTTCTCACCAAGGTGTAACGAACATGGACAACGAAATAAAATAAAGATAAAAAAACATAAAATTAAAATAAATAAATAAAAAAAACACACACACGCATATAGGAAGATTTACGTATTATGCTTGTATCTAATCATTTTGTTACATTTAGTGTAATGATTCCACATTTGGTGACAGCAGCTGCTTGTCGGCCTGTGCCGTGGCTCACTCTAATCGGTGTTTGAAGCGGCTCAGTATTTGGAAGTGAGGTTTATTTTAGTTATTTCCCCCCCCCCCGATAAACATGATAGGAAGAAAGGATTTTCTGCAATCGTGTCATTTTTTTTTTTTTTACTTTATTTTGTCTGGTTACATTTGACAGTTTAGTTTCCCATGAAAGGACGGATTGTTATTTTTAAATTTCATAATGAGGAGACGTTTGTGTGTGTGTGTGTGGGGTCACAGGGTGAAAAGGTGCCAATGTTGCCGTGTGTTTTCAGCTCTTTTTTTAAAATGTCTTTACATACAGAGGCTCCGTGTGCTCAGTTATTGTTTCTTTGTGCTAAATTACTTTCAGCCAAGTTAGAAAATTCAAGTTTGTTGCTGCTTTTCCAACAGCTATTGGATATATATATATATATATATATATATATATATATATATATATATATATATATATATATATATATATATATATATATATATATATATATATATATATATAATGTCAAATTCCCCTTTTTATGTGGCTTGAGTTACATTAATAGGACCAGAATAAAGCATAGAAGCTTGCGGCTGAATTTATTCCACTCTGAAAATAAGAACTTGAAAATATTTGTATTGAAAGATTTATTTAAGGGCTGTTTTGCACCAGTAGTTTTAACCTATTTTCTTCCTGATAAACTTTACAGCGTAGAGTGTACAGAAAAAGGCAATAAACTCATCGACGCATCACATCCTTAAAAGATGTATGCCTATATTATTTAACTCCAGTTTGTGATTATTCACTGGAGGTTTCTACTCAAACATTTGGCAAATTGGACCATAATGCAAAGAAGTGACACTTGATTCTAGTTAATTATAAAACTCTGATCCAGAGAGCTGAAAATGATGGATTCTTTATACTGATCAGCACGGCTCTGCTGTTTTGTTGCTTTAATACTACTTTAGGTGCGTTTTCCTTTGCCAACTCAAAACATTTGTCTAAGCTTGATGTTTCTCTCTTAGGTTTTCTCACAAGCTTCATGTGCTTCCTTGGTGCTTAAGAAAACATCTTATGATTCCTTGCGCTTGTTTATTTCCCACCGAAGCCTCTGTTCTTTTAACCGTGAATTTTGGTTAAGTTAGAGTGCATGCTTCCCACGTCAGAGGACGATTTGATTGCCAATGTTTTTGCTGTATTTCTTTTTCCTTTTTTTTTTTATTTTGTTGATTTTCACCACATTGCACAGAGATTCTGCAAAAAAAGATGAAAAAGCCGAACAGCCTTTATTTTTGTTTTTCTTTGCACCTGCAGATCGCATGATCTCGCTCGCTTCTTTGTGCCAGTTGGTTGTCTTCTGCCCTGCTGAGCTGACGCAGCTGAAGTGTTACTGCTTTAATCGTCTCCGTGTTCTCCAAATCCATTTGACGCTGCCTGTTCTATATAAATTATATATATATACATATATTTTGTTTTCCTTTAAGTGACCCTTAACTCTGAGGAGGATTCTTGTTTCCATTCCAGAAAGGACACAACCCCCTCCTTTGTTTGTCAAATGGCATGTTTCAGTTCACTGTGAACTTTCTTTTTTTTTTTTTTTTTTTTTTTCGTGTGCAATGTTGGGCCATCTGTCGTTAAGGTCTTACCTGACATGCTGTCAAATAGTGTTGGAATAAATGAATAATTTCACCTGCATAAGCACTCTTCAAATCCTTTATTTCTTTCTTTCTTATTTTTTTTTACTCGTAGGAAACCTGCTCACGGTAACTATTGACTGGGGTCATATCTATCTCTCTTGGTGTTGCTTCGATTAAACCGTGGATGAACACACTTTCACCATGTTAACTACCTGTGTTACCGCATACCACATGTTGTCGAGGAACTTGTAAATACTTTGCATTGGATTTGCATAGACTCATGTTACTGTGGTGTGCTCTTTTTATTTTTATTTTATTTTTGCCTGTAAAATTCTGCTTCTAAATGTGTGTGACTGTTGAGAAGACACTCTTCTTTTTGTACATGATCTGTCTTTTTATTTGAAGATATTGAGTCTGTCCTTTTTCATTCTGAAGTTGAGTTTGAAGAGTTCAGACATGCCTGAAGTTTGACTTTAATAAAGCTGTACTCTTGTCTCAGTGAAACCTTTCTTGCTGCTTGGCTTTTTAAATCATCTGATGACTGTAAGACAAGATGACTTTTGTATATTGTTTTGTTTATTATTTGCGATGGAAATTAACATTGATACATTGGAAGTGTGCACTTTTCAAAATCAAAATTGTGAAATACATGAATTAAAAACAAAAACATATTCGATTGAAATAAATGTAACCTCTAGATGGCGATCTCTAACGTGACGTGGCTTCTTGCATCCACGTGTCAAGCGACGTAAATGGATCAATATGGAAGTTTCCGGTTTATCGAAATCAAAAAAATACATGGAAAAAAAAACTTTGCATACGTGTTAAAACGAGCCTGTAGTTTTACTTGATGGAGATGATTATATATATATATATATATATATATATATATATATATATATATATATAGATGTAATGAATACAATTTATTTTTATTTTTAATGCTATTTTATTTAAACATGAATCATAATAAAATAGTAGGAAAAGGATTGTCGCAGGTGTTGAGCATGTTTATGTCGTAACATCTCTGTGGAAATTCTAAAAACATTTTTTTGAAAAAAGAAAAATAGAATTCCTAAATGTAATGACAACAATATAGCGTACCTGTTTTAAACTAAAAATGTTTTCCATTTTGGGAAGTTGACCTGAGCAATGCACAAACGAGGGAAAAAAAACATCAATAAATTACATTAAAAATAAACATGTGTATATTAATAACGGTAAAAAAAAATCAGCCTTTTATTAAGTATGAACAATAAAAACGAGTAATTTTTTTTTGAAACGCTGATGCCGGGACGTTTATTGTGAAAGTCCAGACCGGATGTGGCAGGTTTAGCCGTTAGCTTCACTAGCAGCTCCCCCTCTTCCGTGACACCTCTGCTTCTTCAAAAATACCTCCAGTGTCCGCGGACACAGAGGGATGCCGAGGCCGGCTTTGTGTTGAATTAACGCGTCGAGTCGAGGATGAGGAGGTAAAATCCGGCGCGGTTAAGGTCAGTGGTCGAGACTCTCGGTTCTGTCGTTACACGGAAATGAAACGGATGAAAGCTGTATTGTTTGACAAATGTTAGCCTAGCTTATTGCAGATCTTCTTCGTTTTACCCTCCTCTACTCTTGACAGGCGGTGGTTTGGAGTTTTTTTTTTTTTTTTTTTTTTTCTGCAACAAGCTATTTTTTATTTCTATTTTTTTAGTTCGCCTGAATCAGTTGAATGTGCCTCTCACCTGGATGGAGGCTTTACAGGTGCAGCACGTCGGCCTTTGTGTCCGGTTGTAGTTTCAGACAGCGGGGTGCAACACTTTTTTTTCCAGACAACATGCTAGCACACGTCAGGCTGGCAGATGACGGGCTCTGGTCGGTGTAAATAAACGCTTGAATTGCGAATCCACTGTAAATGTAATCCGGACAGCCATTTAACATGAGTTATGCGTAACATCTTTATAGAAAGGCGACCTAAAGTAAATCAGGTGGTTGATTTAAAAGTGATTAAAAATGTAAGCAATGTTTTCGATTAATGATGTTTGATGATAAACATTAAGCTCGCTAGTACTCTTGGTCTTTGTCAGTCTTTTGAATGTTCCTTCTCTTCTTGGAATATGTGATCTGTAGAAACGCCTTGAACGAATCCTAATATCATCTCTTACATAGGGATGCACGATATTTATCGGAACGATATAATATCGGCCGGTTTGGTGGAATTTTTTTATCACACCAATTAGTAAATGTTTCCGATTAAAAATAGCCGATAAATGAATTAAATCTGGTGGAATTTTATTCAGGCAGAGTAGCACCAAAGCGGAACAAGACACAGACATATATATTTAGATCCCTTATTGGCGGCGGATTGGCTTTTGATTGATGTTTTGATCGATGTTAATATATAGATTTGGGTGCACTTTACTTTTTCACTTCACCAATGTCTTTTTAGTTTAGCCATAGATCTGTTCAGTAATTTTCAAGGGATGCTCTTTGTATTCTGAATTGATTTGTGTCTTTTGTTATTTTAAACAAATTACCTCTTTTTTTTTGTGTGTGATGGCATAAAAAAACAACATTTGAAGAGCCGAAACCTTTTGTTTGCTGTTATAGATAAGCCATAGTTACTACATAATTTGTTTTTCATAGCTGCATCCAGCACAAGCTGTGATTATTCAAAAACTATATTGAATATGAACTTATCGGAATCGGTATCGGCCATGAAAAGCAGAAAAGTATCGGTTGAAATTTTTAATATCGTGCATCACTACTCTTACATGTATTTTTATTTTTTTTTTTAAGCCAAAATCAGGGGGAAGGCCCAAAGTAAAACCTGCAACCAGAAAGTTGAGCTGAAAGAAGAAAATAATAATAATAATAATAAAAAGAAACACCAGAAAACTTTGAATCACCGCGACCTTTAGAAATTAATATTACCTCGTCTGTAATGTTTTAGAACCAGAAGCCATGGGTACGCACTTACATACCACATTAACTAATCTGATGAGTCTTTGTTGATGCTGCAACATCAAGACGGGAGATCAGAAGTTATTGAGAACATAATGACAGCATCAACCCACCTTCCCTTATTAGATTACATAAGATAAGAAATACTTTATTGGCCTACAATGGGGAATGGGTTATATCAACTCTGCAGGCTGTTATTTTCTTTGCAAATTTTTGGGCCCCTTGCTGCAAACGGAGCGTCGTCTGAACACCACAGCCTGAGTATTGTCATCGTTGGTCGCCCCACGTCCTTCTGTTTGTGACCCGGTCATCTTCCAGAGGGTTAATGCGGCGCGTTTTTGCTTTGTAGTAGATAATCTTAAACAGGGTCTTGAACATAAAGAGTTCACTGTACTGCCAGGCTGCCTACACAGTCACCAGATCCCCGATCCAACAAAAAGCCCCTGTGGAATGTGGTGGAACCGGAGAGTCGAGTCGTCCGTGCGCAGCCGACACGTCTGCGGGAACCGTGTGATGGTGTGGCGTCGGCGTGGATTTAAAATCTCTGAAGAACGTCTCGGACGCCTCCTCAGATCTTAACGGCAAAGGACCTAGGTGGTTCTGACGGCATAACGTGGTCCAACCCATTTCTAGCAGGGTGTACCTAATAAAGTGGCCGGTGAGCGCACAGGAAAAGAGCTTTTTGGTAGCCTGAACAGGCTAATTAGATTGGACCAGTTTAGTACAGTCCAATTAGTACAGTGACAAATAGATCAAAGAACTCATCGTTGACAGACCCAAAACTATCCAATAAGTTTTACCTAAAGGAACAGCAGTGGATGTATGGTTTAGAACAGTATGCTCAAATTATAAACAAAGATTTTCATCAGATATGTGTTAAATGGCTTTAAAACAACTCGACTACTGGGGAAAAAAAACCAGGATATATGTGTGTAATTTAGCAGTTTAGTTTAGGTTTGTCTTTAGCTTGTCATATTTTTAGTTCCGTCCCTCGACAAATACCAGAATTACAAATATTGTCAGTACTTACTGAACCCTGACAAACTGCACACTTTGTATTTAGCCACCGACTGATACCCATCAATCTAAAATGCCTTGACTGTTTAATCAATCGAAGACATTCCTAGTTTTATAATGGCAGTCTGTTAATTCGGACCTGAACTTTTTGCTGTGTCCGGGTGAGTAAAAGCTTTGTTCCCATACGGTAATGCAGAAATTTAAAACTACGGTGGCTTTTAAAGTAACTTTGTTCAAAGAGGGTAAAATGTCTGAAATTGCCACGGGTCTCCTTAACCGAGTGCAATCGTCTTGTTTACTGGTTTTGTCTGAAAATAAAAATGTCCCCTTTAGTTTATAAACATTGAAACTTATATGGAAACAGAGACAGACTCTACTTTAAGCTGGTAGATGTTGCCTTTTTTATGTACTTTATCACTCGTCCATGGTGCCTTTTTTTGGGAACTCTATATTATACAGTAATACTATACAATAAAGCTGTGTTTTATTACTTCACACTTATTTCCAGGACCTCTGTGGGAATTGGTTCAAAGTGGTCTGACGCGCCATTGTCCCGCTTGTTGTTGTTTTTCTTATTTAGGTTTCAGTCTTTTTTGATTAAATTCTCAATGATTAAAATCAGTAGTGAATGCAGCATCATCAGCCCTTAAAAAGGCATTTGATACTGTAAATCACGAGGTTCTTTTATACAATTTACAGTAATTTATTTAAAAAAAAAAGTCCTTCATTTGCTTCTCTTGTCAAAAAAGTCAGCACATTGTGTTAGAATTCAAAATATATCTATATATTTAATTATAAAGCAGTACAATTGGTGATTTTAGATCCACTGCTATTTCGTGTGTGTTTGTATATAAGTAAATTAGAAAGTATAATATTAAAGTTGTACAGCTGTTCGATGCAAAAATGTCTGCTTTCATATTTTAAACTGCAGAGAATGTCGAACTGGCAAATGGCCTGAATTGTACCAAAACTATCTAAACTACTCAAACCTTATGATGGGAAAGTTTCTCCAAATGTAAAAAAAATAATCTTAATTGCTTCTGTCTGATGAGACAACGTGGCCTGTGCATGCTGCTAAATTATATTTGCGTGCTTTAATTTTTGTGTTGCTCACCCGAGCCGAGCTATCCAATCAGTTTTTTAAAGCCTGTCCTCATACAAACAAGCATGGGAGGTTTTACATATGAAAACAATGACGTCTCATCTTTGTAAAATACAGAAAAAGTCTAATCTTTTAAGCCGCAATATTTTTATTTATCTGTCTTGTATAAACTGTTGAATGTGTTTTTATAAAGCTTGATCAGTAGGTGATTAGCCAGATTATTTCAAATCCACCCACAGCAGGAATCGCAACCCTAAAACTCCAAATGTATAATTTTTTTAAAAACAGATATTTCTGAGACCTCTACCTCCTCAACGAAGTCAGTATTTTCCTGAACATACAATTTACAACACACAAATTAATGTATTTTAAACGCCTTATATAAAAATGCAGAAAACACGAGGAAAATTTATTCTTTTGGTCTAACGTATCAATTACGATACAAAGAAAATTTTAAACCCTGACGTTTTATTTTTTCCAAATCGACCAAAAGATTTTCTTTTCTTAAAAAAAATGTGAAGTTTCTTCAAAATTGTATCATTCTTTAAAGCACAGGTGTCAAACTCAAGGCCCGCGGGCCGAATCCGGCCCCTCAAGGTAAATTATCCGGCCCTCAAGAGCCAAAAAAAAAGGCATATCATGTCATAAAGTAGAGGCATAAATCCTTTTAAAGTGTATAAAGTGGCTAAAACTGTGCCTCTTGTAAGTGTAACTCACCCCAATATCAACTTTTTTTTTGCAGATAAACTGTATAAACTGGGCCTAAGGTTGCTACTTTTATGTTACTGTGCATTTTTTATACTACTATATGAACTACACTCACCGGCCACTTTATTAGGTACACCTGTCCAACTGCTCGTTAACACTTAATTTCTAAGCAGCCAATCACATGGCGGCAACTCAGTGCATTTAGGCATGTAGACATGGTCAAGAGAATCTCCTGCAGTTCAAACCGAGCATCAGTATGGGGAAGAAAGGTGATTTGAGTGACTTTGAACGTGGCATGATTGTTGGTGCCAGAAGGGCTGGTCTGAGTATTTCAGAAACTGCTAATCTACTGGGATTTTCACGCACAACCATCTCTAGGGTTTACAGAGAGTGGTCCGAAAAAGAAAAAACATCCAGTGAGCGGCAGTTCTGTGGGCGGAAATGCCTTGTTGATGCCAGAGGTCAGAGGAGAATGGCCAGACTGGTTCGAGCTGATAGAAGGGCAACAGTGACTCAAATAACCACCCGTTACAACCAAGGTGGGCAGAAGAGCATCTCTGAACGCACAGTACGTCGAACTTTGAGGCAGATGGGCTACAGCAGCAGAAGACCACATCGGGTGCCACTCCTTTCAGCTAAGAACAGGAAACTGAGGCTACAATTTGCACAAGCTCATTGAAATTGGACAATAGAAGATTGGAAAAACGTTGCCTGGTCTGATGACTCTCGATTTCTGCTGCGACAGTCGGATGGTAGGGTCAGAATTTGGCGTCTACAACATGAAAGCACGGATCCATCCTGCCTTGTATCAACGGTTCAGGCTGGTGGTGGTGGTGTCATGGTGTGGGGAATATTTTCTTGGCACTCTTTGGGCCCCTTGGTACCAATTGAGCATCGTTGCAACGCCACAGCCTACCTGAGTATTGTTGCTGACCATGTCCATCCCTTTATGACCACAATGTACCCAACCCATGATGGCTACTTTCAGCAGGATAATGCGCCATGTCATAAAGCTGGAATCATCTCAGACTGGTTTCTTGAACATGACAATGAGTTTGCTGTACTCAAATGGCCTCCACATTCACCAGATCTCAATCCAATAGAGCATCTTTGGGATGTGGTGGAACGGGAGATTCGCATCATGGATGTGCAGCCGACAAATCTGCGGCAACTGTGTGATGCCATCATGTCAATATGGACCAAACTCCCTGAGGAATGCTTCCAGCACCTTGTTGAATCTATGCCACGAAGAATTGAGGCAGTTCTGAAGGCAAAAGGGGTCCAACCCGTTACTAGCATGGGGTACCTAATAAAGTGGCCGGTGAGTGTAGAATGAAATTATAAAATCAAAAGTCTCTACACATGCAACCAGCCCTTTTTAATGACTTCATGATGCCAAAGTGGCCGCAAATAGAAATGAGTTCGACACCCTTGCTTTAAAGGGTTTAACAAGGAAACCTGTAAACAGAGACTGCGATTTGATAAGACGTAAAGCTTAGATGAACAACCCTTGTTTTGGGGGTAAAAACATTTTTTTTTTTTCTGCTAAGCTAGTTGGTCTTTTATTAGAAAATGATCAGGTATTCGTACCATCTGCAGCTGCAGCGTACTAAATGGCCGGTAATGAGCCGTTATGATTAACCGAGCCTTTTTTCCCTTAAGTAAAGAGAAGTGAAGGGACGATGTTTGCTGTCGACTAAAGTCCGCTCCAAGAACCAAGATGAAGAGGAGGCTGCTGCGTGGGTTCCTGTCGGAAATTTCCATCCGGTTGGGTCTTCTGTTCGTATTCCTGTAAGTAATCTCCTCTCTGTAAATCACAGCCGTTTGTGTGGCGGTGTACTTTACGGAACAGCTTCTCAGGCCCGTCGTCTGAAAAACAAGGCGCTGTTTGTGCTTCGTTCAGTGTGACAGAGCAGCTCCCTCCTTTCTACCGGGAGATCCAGGCCGAGGAGATGTGGCTGTATAAATTCCATCGTGTGGAATCGGACCACGTACCAACCTCTCTCATGTTTGTACGTATGCTTGAGCGCTCGAACACTACCAGCTGCACCACATATATCTTCTGCATTTCCAGGAAGTGCCTTGCAAAAGTGTTTTTTACCCCTTAAATCAGCTTTGAGTTAGTTGCAACCACAAACCTAAAATGGATTTTATTGGGATTTTATTTTTTTATTTTTTTTGCAATGGACCAACAAAGTGAAGTGCAAAGAAAAGGTTAAGTGGGTTTTTTTTTTTTCTTCTTTTACATTTTATTGATAAAGTCCCAAATGTGCAATGCACCTTTTTGAATTCAGTTTCCTTTATTCTGATAGCCCTAAATAAAAAGCAGTCCATGCATGTAGGAAACAAGGCACACATGCAAAAGACAAACTAGATTAGACAAAACCCAAACCGCACGTGACCCTGAACACACCACACCTATGGTAAAGCGTGGTGGTTAGAGGCTCATTCTGTGAGGAAGCTTCTCTTTAGCAGGGACAGCGTATCTGGTGAGGGTTGATGGGAAGATGGATGGAGCTAAATGGCTTCAGGAAAATACTGGGAGAAGTCCTGTTTATAGGCTGAAAAAGTTTAGAAACTGGTGTAGAGGGTTTACCTTTCAGCAGGATAATGACCTAAACATTCAGCCAGAGCTGCAATAGATTAAATAACATCTATGTTATAGGATGGCCTAGTCAAATCCAGATCAAAATCCCTTTGAGAATCTATGGAGAGGTCTAAATTATCACCCCAAAAGAGTTACAGGTATATTTGCAGCGAAATATACTGGTAAATGAGGAAGTTTAATACATATGCATGCCACACTTTTCAGATTTCTATTTGTAAAATTTCCCCTCCCCGTTAACACTACGCACTATTTAGTGCTTGCCTATCACAGACATCCTTTTGTTGAAAAACAGAATGTGGAAAAGATAATGAGGGAAACCCTTCAGCAAGGCACTATAGGTGTTTTTTTATGTTCTGGTCATTAATCTGTTTAATTGCATTCTCTTAAATAGCGAGAGTGAAATAATCTTTCATTTTGAATCTGTGATTTTCTGTTTTCGTGGTGTGTTCCCCATCCCCCAGGTTGTTTTGTGATTAACGGGTGACGGTATTATTTAATCGCCGCTGTTAAAGTGTGTAAAGAAATTTACAATATCGGTTGAAGTGTTGATAAAGTGTTGAGAAAGAGGTTTTGTTTCTGTTCCGATAAGTTGGAGGGCTTTTGTTAGTGACATACCAAAATTGTGATTCCGTATTTTCCTAAATTATAATCCTGGTCTTTTCTGCTTTCAGAGCATGGCTGTTTTAACCCCCCTGATCGTAATCCTGGTGTTTAACCTGTTGAAAAAGTCAGAGCACGGAGATCTGAGAGAAGCCTCGCTGGGTAGGAAAACAAAACTCCACAAAACACGTTTTACTTTCACGTCTACCTGCTGTTTGAGGCGACTGCTTTCATAATTTAGTCGTTTCCTCCTGTCATCCAGCTGTGACTCTCACTCTGGTGCTCAATGGAGTTTTCACCAACGTCATCAAACTAGTCGTCGGCAGGTAAAACGTGTGAACATCCCGTGTCACTTTTTGTATACGCTGCAAAAAGTGAACTAAATGTAAGTACGATTTTCTTGACATAAGTATATTTGTCATCGATTTGAACAGGTAAATAAGATTATCTGACAATGAAATTGGTATTTTTACCCCTAAAATAAGATAATTAGACATACTGCACTTGAAATAATATGATGGAGATGAGTTGTTGCTGATTTAAGTGCTAAAATCTTATTCCATTGGCAGATAATCTTATTTACCTGCTCAAATCAAGGACAGATACACTCATTTCAAGAACATTTTACTTACTTTTAGTTCACTTTTTGCAGTGTAGTTGTTGCTTGTGGGACAGTGCATGAAAACATGGTGTCCTTCCTCTGTCTTTGTTTTTTTTCGCTTCAGGCCGAGACCAGATTTCTTCTATCGCTGTTTCCCGGACGGTCAGATGAACCTGGAGCTGCGCTGCAGCGGCGACCCGGATGTTGTCATAGAGGGAAGAAAAAGCTTTCCCAGCGGACACTCCTCCTGTGAGAGGCCATTTTGGTTTTTTACCTGGTCACACAAATTAGATGTGTGAAATGGGTTCTTTATGGGGTTTTTTTTACACATTAAATCGGTTCAGGTCAAACAGATTTCAATATGAGATAATCTGAGTGAATAAAAGAAGCAGTTTTAAGAACTATTTTGTTTATTAAGGTAAAATCGATGCTAAAGAAGCTGTTGTCCCCTACTTTTAATAACAACAACTGCCTTCAAGGATCTGTGACACCTGGTAGTCATTCGCTTACATCCCTTTGAAGACATTTGGCCGAATGGTTGTTTCTTAAACTCTATTTAACATTTTTCCTTATTGCAACACAGCATACAGAAACACTTTTTTGTATTTGTAAAAAAAAAAAAGGGTTTTACAAAGTGTTGCAGCTGATCATGCTTGTTTGCGTTTATATGTAAAGCATTATATCCAGCGTTTATTGAACTGGTGTCCTCTGATGCACAGAAAATATGTCTCCTCCACTATTTCTTGCTGTTGTTTAACCTTAGGCGGGTCCTACTTGAGCCAAACCCATGTGACAGCCTTTTTACTTGCAAGAGTTAAATGTGCTGGTAAAGATTCTCAGTCATCAATTAACCAATCAATTATCGCCACAATCCTCACATCCATGCGGGTGATCAAAACATCGCTCCTGTAAGTCAGGCCATTAACGACCCTAAAGACTCCCCATTGCAGAGGCGTGGGCCAGTTACGCTTTAATTTGCAGGTCATCTAAGCCATTAAAAGGCCTTTGTTGGACAGTACTTGAAACTCCACATTACTCCAGACATTTTGAATTGAGAAAGCTTTCTGGATAGGAAGCGAAACGTCTTCAAACTTCGTAATAAACAAAAAAGTCCAGTTGTTTTTGTTATTGAACTTTTTTGGAAAGAGTTAAATGTCATCTTTTTCTTTATCAACTCACCAGTTTATAGTCCCAACAAGAAAAACCTTTGGGATCCCTAGGGATGACGTAGCCCATTGTTCTCTCAATAGTTTGACCGACACTGTCCCAGAGCAGAGCTAACTTTGGACATGCCCAGAATATGTGAGAGTGATCGGCGATCCGATGCCCACATTTGATTAAAGATGAATAAAAAGGCTGAGTTACCTCATTCAAGGAAGGGTGCCTGGCAGAAAACGCCACGCCTCCCGCGTTCAGTGGATTGGAGTTGCAGACTCCTGATTTTAGATGAATGAAATCATAATTTTTTAAACTTTTTGGATTACTCAAGTCATCTTTACCTAATATTAAAAGTTGTTGGAGCTGAAACATTTACAGTGAGGGCCAGAAATATTTGGACGGTGACACAATCTTCATCATTTGGGCTCTGCATGCCACCATATTGGATTTGAAACGAAACAACTACAATGTAGACAAAGTGCACACCTTAAGATTTAATTCAAGTGGTTGAACATAAATATATGATTAAACGTTTAGGCATTATAACTGTTTTTATACAAGCGCTCCTCATTTCTAGCCTCGTGAGACCATCCTGATCTCGCGAGCTTTCAAGGTTTCACTCGCAGATCAGTCTGGCTACCCTCCGTTAAAGAAAATTTGGAGCCGTTCACCAAACGAACGTCCAATCAGCGTTGGCTTTGAGGCGGGTTGAGGTGTGACGCAACGAGAAGCGCGTCAGTTCAGTCTAAAGAACATGGCGGCTTCAGCCGATGAAACTAGCGTTAGCGTGGCTATCGAGCAAGTTTTATCGGAATTACAGAGTATTTATTTGCTGAGCTAACGAGCCTTTACCTGCAGCAGCAAGAGTAGCTTGGCTTGTGGTTGTGTTTTCATCGTCGCTCTGTTACGAGCGACGACGAATCTGATTGGTTTATTTGGCCCGTCTATCACCAACATAGGCCAATCAGCTAACCAGTATTTTCGCCCCTTCCCAAAATTACTTCAACGGAAGGTTTCCAGATGGATATGCGGAGCAAATCTATCTGGCGGAGTCAGGTAACCTCATTTCAGGGACTCAAAAGTAATTGCAAAAGAGGCTGCTACGTATTAAAGAGCTGTAATTCCTAAACCCTTGCTTCAATTTTAAATTACAACTGAGAGTCTGGACTTTAAGTCCATATTGATTATATAATTGTATCCTGAACATGTTTTTCTAAACGGCTAAAATAAAACTTGTGTCACTGTCCAGATATTTCTGGGCCAAACTGTAGGTGTGAGGGAAAGGCTAAAACTGAAGAAATATTAAAGGTTTCAGTACTTTTTCATGGCATAGTGTAGAAGTGTGTTTTCACTTCAGCTACTTGGTGAATAAAATAATTTCCGTCCAACAGTTAAAGGCATTCTGCTTGCGTCTGTTGATAAATGTTTGCGTCTGATATCTGTTTCTTTATAAAACTACATCTGTGTTTGATCTTTTTTTTTTCCCCTCTCAGTTGCTTTTGCAGGTTTGGGTTTCACAGCGCTGTACATCGCAGGAAAGCTGCGCTGCTTCAACCCAGCCGGCCAAGGCAGAGCATGGCGGCTATGTGCCTTCCTCGCCCCTTTGCTGGTCGCCGCTGTAATCGCCCTTTCCAGAACCTGCGACTACAAGCACCACTGGCAAGGTCAGACTGTGAGGCAGTTCTTTGCAATGAAATGTAGCATCGACAGAACTTTACCCAGGCGGTCACTGGAGACAATTATTTGTGAAGCAAATTAGTGAATGGAGGTGCTGGAAAGTCTTTTGCTGAATGCTAATTATCACATTGGTAATTAAATCCTATTTTGTTTGATTGTATTTGATAAATTCCCAAAGAATCACTTTGTCATTTGATAAACATACAGCATCCCTCCACTATCTGGAGAAGAATAATGATTTGATGATCTGATTTATATATTTCCCAGGTCTGGATAAGCGTGAATATGTAAAATATTTATTTCCAGACTTTATTTCCTATTCAATTGTCTAAAAGTTACATTTATCAATTTATACCTCCCTCCCTTTTCCCCACAGATTTAAAGCCGGGCTAATGTGGCTATGGCTGCAATAAATTAATGGTGAAGTCTAAAGTTATTAATATAATATATTTAATATAAATATAATTTTTGGATACTGACCTCAAATATTAAGGCAACCCAAGAGGAATACAGCCTGTTAAAAATTAATAAAAGAAAAAGAGAAGTTATTCAGGAATAAGAATGGGCAATTGTGATAAAATTTAGTCATCCTTTAATTTTAAATCAGTAATGCCTGTCTCTCGTGGAGATTTAATTAAAGATTAAATGTAAAATAATTTTAACTTCTGTATAAAAAGAGCTTAGAGGTTAAAACAAAACTATTTTGTGCACAGTAAATAATCTTTTGAATTTTTTAATCTACTAAATGTTCTGCAAGTCATATCATGTGTGTAGTAATACAGTAATTTATCAGCTCTATAACTGCAAAATTAGGTTACTTATCTTTATAACTTTTCAGATGATTAAAGATAGTCAAAAACTTGCTTTTAATATAATTTTTTTGCCTTTTTATACAAATTCGACAAAGTAACTTACTTAAAGATGAATTAGAACAAGAATGCTTTTTAATATTCTCATTTATTTAAAAACTAAAGTGGTAAACAAATGTGAGAAATTTAATTAAAGATTTTCTTTATAAAAAGGTATTCAGATCCTAAAATGTGTCATTTATCTCCACGTATCAACACTTTTAAAGGCTGAAGAGATCACACCACTGAGACCTAGCTTGTAAATCATTAAAGAAATCAGGAAGTTATGAATTAAATAAACAGATAAAGTAGCCAAAGGGGGAAACGATGTTGCCTAAGACGTGCCCGGTGGAAAGTGAGCAGATTTCTAACACGGTTGATGATGTTTTTTTTTTCTCTCCGTCCTTCACGCAGACGTATTAGTCGGGTCACTGCTGGGTCTTGCCTTCGCCTGGCTCTGCTACAGACAGCACTTCCCTGGGCTTCAGGACCCGGACTCCCACAGACCGATCCGCCACAGAGAGACTGTTCAGGCTGCACAGGAGCGCAAGCTGGCCAACTCCAACTTCCTCCTGCCTCTGTAGGCGCCGCTGCAACCCGACCGGCGTTCACGTCGCCGTCATTCCCACCGGGTTACAAGGAGATCTGTTTAATGCTGGTTTTAAAAACGGTCGGATTGGTAAAATCCATTAGGATTTCTATTTATAATTGTTATTACAACTGTAGTGTTTGAAGTCTCTATGATTGCTTAGAATGAGTCACTTCATCTTCACCCGTTCCAGCTGGGCAGACTGAACGAGAGTCATAACATTCTGGATATATATGTTAGTTTTAGGGTTCTCGGGTCATCGTGACTTCGGTCCCCACCTGGCCTGAGTCTGTACCTTTTGGGTTGCAGCAACCAGGCCGAGTTAAAACCACACAAGCGCTGCAGTAGAAGTCATCGGCTTAGCTGCGTCAGCCTATTATTTGGTGATTGATGGTTTACGTTGCAACTTTTTCAACAAGCAGAGCTTTGGTGTCTGTGCAGACTCAAACGCTGGATCTAATTTATTTGCACTGGTCTTTATTCTTGACTGTATCGAACATTTATGGTTCGACAGGTTGAACCTCGAAGGTCTGTTTCATAAATGTAGACCTTTGAACCTACTTCAGTGGTCTTCTGGTCTCAACTGTAACAAAATAAATGACCATCAGGAGCAGAAACATTAAGATATTTCATCTAGATATTTCCCTTCTTGTCGTTTTTTTTTTACTCAAAGTCACCAAAGCACAACCTTGAAAATCTTGCAGGATATTTTTTTTATGTAAGAAATTCACATTTGGGATCAGATTAATTTGCTTTGGATGGTCGTGACATGGTATAAATTGACCTGAAAGAAACATAATCTAACCCACATCCGTTCTCTTTAAAAGGCATACATCATAATTTTTTTTGTGTGTGCAAAAATTCCTTTTCATCTATCTTCAAGCTCGTTGTGCTAAGATTAAAATAGTGATTACTATCTTGGATTTCAATTTACGAGGTGAAGATCTATGTGGCGGTGTGTTTGGTGAGGAGGCGGCCCCGAGAAATGCTGCCTGAGAGTCAGTATTACAAGACAGGAGCAGCTTTCTAACTTTATCATCCTAATTTAACTTGAACAGAGAGAAAAAAAATGCTTAATTAGAGGAAAGCATTTTCTTAATCAGTTTAAAGCTCAATAATAACATTGATGGTCTGGCTGCTGACTCCCTGCTTAAGCTAATCTGTCTTAAATCTAAGACCCCAAAAAAAAAAAAAGATTTGTGTGTGACTCTGGAATAAAATCTGGTTTTTAGTGACTGCTTTGACAACCAGTAGTGGAAAGAAAGATCATGGTTTATTTGTGTTTCATACGTTCAAGATTTTTTCGGTTCTTTTGCTGTAAAATATGGTGATATGTGATCTTTAATTTGTAAGGGAGAAAGCTAGCTTAACCAGAGCGGAGTGAGAGGAAGAATTTTGTGTGAAAGGGAAGGGAAACGAGAGGAGAGTGTGAATAATTTAGTTTGTGTATAATTTTTGACGTAGAACGGTTTGTTTCCTTCAATGGTAGATTGGTGACTTAGATAAATAGTGCTGGGACTGTTTTCAGTCACTGATTGATGCACGTTTAGCTTGTTGAAGCTTTAGGACCACAATTAAACCCTTTGGCATGTAGAGATCAGATAAATGAAGCTTTAGCCACAAAAGTAGTCGGTTTCAAAGTTCTTGAATAATTGATAACACAATAATAGTCACTTGGTTTCATTAATGTCCATCCCTTTTGTTTAAAGCCTAAAGACAGCTTTGTCTGCAGGGCTTGTTTATTGCTGCCTCTGTTTGGATTGCTTTAAATCTTCCCGTCTTCCTGTAGTATATCTTGAACATTATCATTCACTGTTAGTTCGTTTTTAGTCTCTGGCTCCATGTGCCAAACTCTTTGGACAACAAGCAAATGTAGCAGCGCCAGTCTGTGCTTTTTTTCACAGTTATTCTAGTGCCTGCTGTACTTTAAATGTGACTTTAGTCCGCTGTAGCTGAACAACCCAGCTCGTCATATTATCACAGGGTTGTACGACTAAAGGAACTGTGAGGAAAACGTTTATTTTGTTTCAGTGGATCTTAGGCTTGCTGTAAGTCGGGGTTTTTTTTTTTTTTTAGTGGTTGTCTAGCTTTACTCGTGTGGGTTTCTTTCTTAAAACCACATTTCCATCAAATAAGAGAAACGCTGCGGGAGTTGGTTTTGGTAGTAGGCGTGGGTCGGTATAAAATTCTCATGGTATAAGTTTGAGCAAAAATACTACAGTTTCACTGGATTGACTCAAAACTTAATACAAACATTTAGAGCATGATCTTTTTTTAATTTAAAGCAGGAAAGCACCAATTAAATGTTGATTTTTAAAACGGTTAACATTCTCAATCTCAAGGTTTTTTAAGTAAATCTGCTTATTGGCTGAGTATTATACGTTTTCAGACTAAAAACGTAAATATCAGCTTTTAAATTAGTCAGACTATCTGCTACACTACAGAGACGCCAACTGTACGGTTTAAGGTTGGGCTAATTACAGAATTTATTGTAAATTCTGTAATTAGCCCAGGCGCCGCTTTAGTGGAAACTAAAGCCGCGCCTCTTTAGTTTGCACTCTTCAAAGGTCCATTTTATATTTTATTTATTTTACTGTGCAACCGTCAAACAAGAAGTATTGTCTTTTTTTTTTTTTTTTGTCTCTCCCTAAGGGCGATGGGTGTAGTAGCCGTCCTTCAGCCAGCTGATTGGCAGTGCAAAGCAACAGGTGGCAGGGGCAGCACTGAGTTGTTCTAGTTACTGCAGCACTTTTCTCACTAAATCATTCCTTTTTAACTTCTGCGTACCTTGGCACCACTAACCGGCCCACGCCTACTCAGTAGTGACTGTTGACTATAGAACCGGATCTTTTAACGGACCCGGCGGGTTTGAACTGCAACTTCTTTGTGTCGGTGCTAACCTCACAGTTCTCCTGCTGGTCAGGGGCTGTAAATGGCCAAAATTAAAATCTCACTTCTCATCCAATTTAATAAAAACAAAAAAGGAAATTATACATGTTTTGTTCAGTTGTACTGTGACTTTTTTTATTTTTTATGTGACGTTTCTGTGCCGTTGCCTAATTTTTGCTTGAGATGTCGGCTTTCTTCTCACTTTATGCTCAAATTTCCGGATTGGACCTCATGTTACTGCTTGAGTAAAACCTGCCAAAGTTTTCAGGTTCAAAGCACGTCTGCCCACTGCACTCAGACCAGACTTGTCGGAAAGAAAACAACAGATAATGAGTGATTTTGTGCATTTGTTTACAGCGTTACTTTAAGTATTTCTGTTTGTACATAAAGCCACGCTGTGCATCAGTCACACCCTAAGCTCACCCTGTCCTTTTACACGTACAGGACTCCGTTGTAAAGATGCAACTCAGTGTTTCAGTGTGGCATGCTGCCGTTCTTTACCTCAGAGAAACAATGTTTGAAATTTCATTTTTGATGGAGTCAAACGTGAATGTTTTTAACATTGTAAACCTAAGATTAGATGGAAACCTCCCTTTCTGACCTTAAAGACGAGTTACAAGCGTTGTTAATTTTATGGCATGTTTGACATTACTTGAATATGGATTATTTTTTTGTTTTGTTTTCGTTTACATGTGACGATCTTTAAATTCATATAATCACAGCACACTTTGGTTTTATGTGTTAGGCGGCTTTATTTTTGATAAATGTGCATGTTTAGCTCACAGCTTCCGTCCATTTGTTAAGAGTTTTTGAGATTTTCCGTTCCCGTATTCTGTATCAGGCTAATGTTTCTGCTCTCATGTAAAGGGAATACTCACAGAACTGCTTGCTAGCTTTAGGATCACGGCCACATGTAGCTGCTCATGCTGAGAAGATGTCCAGATTTGTTTCCCATGTTGTGATGCTTTCAATGAACACTTAACTGTTGGGTAAATGTTCCTGATGTTTGCATATTTTTCCTTTTTGTTAATTAATTGCAAATTAAAACCAGAAATGCATCTAATACAAAAGAAAATCAAATTGTCAAGTTTTGTTCATTTATTTTTGACCACTGACACTTAACTCGAATAACATTTCATAAATAATGTGTACATTATGTACATACTCCTGTTTAAAATGCCTGGCTTGTGTGATTATAAAATATTAGACTTTGATTAATCAGTGTAAAACCTTTTCCATACATTGACATTTGTCCAGTTAATAAATAAATAAATACATTTTTTTAAATGCTCCAATGATGTTACATACATAGGCACATGTTTCAGCTAATTCTTGGTTTTGATACATTCTTGAGTTTACACCACGCGTGAGTCCTAGTGAATCTGATATAACTAGAAAAGAAGTCAGCTGTCTAGGTAGGACTTTCTTGGCTTTTGTGCATTTGCATCCATTAGCTACAGTATAACCATAGTTTGCAAAAAAGGTAAGAGTCTGTAGAAGTGTACTGTATAAATTTATAAGAAAAAGGGGTACAGACATTTGCACAGCATTAAAGATGCACAATGAAAGTATTTACCAATGATTTGAGCCAGGTACAGGACAGACAGGCTGTCAACAGCAACACTGATGGAGCTGCAGAACTTATGTATAAAACACAGAATAGGGTTTTTGGGAAAAAGGCCTAGCTACAAATTTCCCAAAAAAACCTTACCTATATATATATATATATATATATATATATATATATATATATATATATATATATAATATATATATATATATATATATATATATATATATATGCAGGTAAGGTTTTTTTGGGAAATTTGTAGCTAGGCCTTTTTCCCAAAAACCCTATTCTGTGTTTTTTATATATATATATATATATATATATATATATATATATATATATATATATATATATATATATATATATATATATATATATATATATATTCCAACCAATCACCGGGCAAGAACATGGAAACGTCAGAGCCCCCAGACCACGCCTACCACGGAGATCACAACGCTGCTGTGTCCATATGACACGCAACCTTGCTTTATATATATATATATATATATATATATATATATATCAAATATATATACACACATATATATATATATATATATATATATATATATATATATATATATATATATATATATATATATATATATATATATATATAAAAAGCAAGGTTGCGTGTCATGGTCACAGCATTGTGATCTCCGTGGTGGGCGTGGTCTGGGGGCTCTGACGTCTCCATGTTCTTGCCCGGTGATTGGTTGGAAGCGTCGCGTGCAGTTGGCGCCAGATTTCTAACACGGAAAACAACAGCACCTCCGTCTGTGGCAGCCGGAGCTCCTGCACTAGCAAGCAAACTAAATCAACTTCTCCGTCCAGCCTTCCTAGAAGGGCTTTTATCAGTCTCGCCTCTTCTCTAATCACTACCGGAACATGTTTGTCACTGACATAAAGAAGGATTTTTATGACGTTGTCGTCAACCAGGTACGTTCTTCGTAGCGCTCTGTGGGCTAACCCGGGGCTAGCGGTAGACGGTAAGCTTTTCCGACGGAAATGGTGAGTTTTGTGTGTTTTACGCCGGTTTTGTTTGCCTTCAGAGAGTCGCCCTCCTGGTTGCAGCGGACATCGACGCGCTCTGCGCCTGTAAGATCCTGCAGGTGAGGGGAAGGCTTCCTGTCAGCGTGGGTTAGCTCCTCTCTTCAGGCCAAAACAAAGGGGAACTTTTTAGGACGACAGATGCATCCAGTCCATCTGAATGGGAGGACGTACAGCTGGCGTTAGCCTACTACTTGCTTAGTGTCTCTAGAGTGGATACATGTGTTTGCTTTATAATATATCTAAGCTTTGTGCAAATGTAAATGCATTTGTAAAAATATGAGTGACTTTTTTTCTATATTACTCTCAACTGTTTGTAGTTTTCTTCTTAAAGTTAATTACAGTAGTAGACACGAATTTCAGCTGAAGCCAGATATTTACACACACTGCTAAAATACACTTTTTTTCTCACATTCTAATAATGAATATTTGAAAGTATCTCTTTATTCTGACATTTAACAAATCAGTCTGATCTTGATAATCATAACCGATGCAAAACAAAAACATTTTAGTCTGATTTAGTGACAGGCGGTAAAAAGAAATATGTGCATGAAGGTTATGTTACTATCTGGTTTCCACAGTACATGTCTGCCAAAGTCCTGACTTATGCCCCAGTTTGCCTCGAGGAAGGCAGACTTTGTCTTCATCCATACTTCCTAAGGCTTTCTGCGGGTCTTTTTAAAGGTTTTCTTTGAGCTTTTCTGCACTTTCACATATTTTCCACCTCTGGGTTCAGTCAGGTTTGTTGCTAGGCCGCTTGTTACGCTGTAAACAAGTTTTTTTTCTGGTAACTGGCAAATTTGTAAAATGTCAAACATGAAAGAAACATAAAAACTAGCGGTATATCAAATATATAATCTAGGTATGGCCTGATATGTGTTTAACCTGTTTAAACACACAGCTTTCATTGTATTGTTACAAAAACTAAAACTTATATACTGCAATCTAATTCTGTTTATACGAGAATAGCAAAGCCATAATTATTCTTACTGCTGCTAAAATAACCCGAGCTGTTGATTATCAGAAATATAAGATGTAATCTGTAACATTTTTGTAATTTTTGACTAAACAAAATATAGCACAAACACCAGATGAATTTTGGCGTAGTTTTTATTGTGCAGAATATGATTTGCTCTCCCAGTTTTTATAGTTTTTTTTTTAGTTTTTATAGCGCAACACTAGATAAGCCAGTTGGTCTGTTCTTCAAGCGGCGCTGTTGAATAAAAATAATAAAGCTCTGTTTTATGATGGGTTAGGGGTTTAAACACCAGGAGTGGGACGATGGAAAACATTATTACTTTCAAAACCCACAGCTACTGAAAACTCATAGAGGGTGAAGGACTTAGTCATGTCCGCTATTTGGAAGTATTTTCAAGTAAACGAGGACGACAAAAGTAAGGCTAGTAGCGAAATATGTAAATCAAAGTTATCAAGAAGAGGAACAAACCCCAGCAGTTACAATACAAGTAACCTGATAAAACATCTTAAGTCACAACACAACGCCCAAGTTCTCTCATGGCCTCAGAATGAATTTGAAAATTTATTCTAACAACATGTGCAGAAGATAGAAAAAAGGGAGCAAAAAGTTTAAAGTAACAGGTTGGTGTAGTGCTATAATCAGCGTTTGTTTTATTTTTTTTATGGGAGATTTTCGACAGAGGCTTGACTCTAAAAAGCCCAAAGAAAATATTGAAAAGACCGCCAGAAACCCCTGGAAACTATTGAACGGCACAACTTTAAAGTCTTTTGTGACACTCCTGTCTCCTTCAAAGCAAATCACAAACAAATCAGGGGTGTTTCAAACATTTGGACAGTTTTGTATTGAATATCAACCCTTTGTTGTTGTTTGAGTCGAGCTTAAACCCTTTTTAAATGTCTCTAAGATGCTCAGTAATCCAAACTAATTTCTTTTTTGTTTTATCTTTTGACACCAAATGTAGCAACTGGACAGAAAGTTTTTACCATAGATGAAGTTTTACCAATGAGGTTATATCACCATCTGAATTTGACTGTATAGTCAAACTGAGCAGAACCTGACTTTATGTCTTGATTGTGTTTGACGCCTTTAAATCAAACTTGGACTTAACTGAATTCAGTTCTGTACAACGGGTAATTAACTGGATCGGTTTTTCTCTTGCAAAGTGCCTTGAGATGACATTTGCTGTGCTTTATAACGACTCTGAATGGAAGTTTAGGTTGTAAATGGGTCTTTAGGTTAATTCAGTTAAAAGGACAAACATAAAGTTACATTTGTTGGGCTGAGGTCTCATTGGAAGAACTGTCCTCCCATCAGTCTAAGGATTCGATTTGTCACCTCTTCCTCTGCCGCTTAATCCACTCCGTGGGAGCAAAACTGTAATTTTACACAAGATATCAAAACATGTCTCCCAATTAACTTTAAGATGATCAGTCGATCCATTTTCCCAGGCGCTGTTTCACTGCGACCAGATCCAGTACACGCTGGTGCCGGTTAGAGGCTGGCAGGACCTCAGCACGGCCTTCCTGGAGCACAAAGAGCAGGTGAGTGACGTCACATGGTGGCATAAGGAAGAAATGTTGAGTTTGTTCCCCCCCCCCTCCCCCCTCCTCCTCCTCACACACAGGACCGAACGTTTTCCTTTTGTGTTTTTTTTAGTTTCGATACTTTGTTCTCATAAACTGTGGGGCCAACGTCGACCTCCTCGAGATGCTGCAGCCGGACGACGACTCCGTCTTCTTCATCTGCGACACCCACCGGCCCGTGGACGTGGTGAACGTCTACAATGACACTCAGGTGACGTCGCCTGCTCAGATCAAACCAGACTACGTGAAAAAAAAATACTCTTTGGGAACAAAAAACGTGGGCAGCTGTGTGTCGGGTTACTCGACTCACCAATCAGGTCAAATGGGGAGTCTGCGTGTCCTCCGGAAAGACATTAAAGTGAACTCTGATGTATAAAGACATACTAAAGCTACAAGTAAATGTATTTTATTGGGATTACATATGACAGACAAACACATAATTATGGATTACTGTAAACTGAAAGTTCTTGCATGCTTCTAATTTATTTATTTTTTCAAATAAAAAATCTGAAAAGTGGGGTCCCTTTGCATTCAGCCCTCCTCTGTAAATGTTTTTCAGAACTACATTTTGCTGCGTTTACAGCAGGCAAGTGCTCTTGGTTATGTCTCCATCAGCTTTGCATATTTAGAGAATTAAATATTTGCACCATTTTCTTTGCAAAGCAGCTCCAGCTCAGTGAGATTAGATGAAAACATTAACATCAAACCTTACCTCAGATTGGACTTTGACTAGGCCGAACAGACTCGAGGGTGTGGTTTGATGATCTAAGCGTTTCCATCGTATCTCTGGCTGTTTAGGGTTGTTGCTCTGCTGGGAGAAGGATCCTCTGTTCCCGTATCAAGTCATTTGCCTCAGATACGTTTCTTTCCAGCGTATTTAGCTCCCTCCGTCTTCATATTTCCAGTTACGACAAGCTTCCCCAAAGCATGATGCTCACCATGGGGATCATGTGTTGCTTTTTTCCCCCACCACTCAAAGCAAATTGCTCGTTGTCCAATAAGTCAAATTTCCGTGTCATCTGACCAGAGCGTCTTCTTCTACGTCTCTGTGCTGTATTTCCTGCTGCTGTCGTACTGCAGAATAGGGCTGAACAATTAATCGCATTTTCAATATAATCGTAAAAATCGCAATTTCCAAATCGCAGAGGTCTGCAATTTTTGGCTATGTAACAATTAGGGAATTATACACATCCAATAGGTGTAAGTAAAATGTTTAAAGTGGGTTTGCCTCCACATGGAAGGGAAGACAGTTGCAGCAGTGAAATAATCTAATTTTATTACTTATTTTAGAGTTTGTATAATTATACAAAGCATTAAGTACTGGTCAATCAGTTTAATACATAGACTTGCTTGTTGGTTGGACTTTGCACTTTATGTTCAACAAGGATTGATGTCCAATTAAATTAAAAGCTGTTCTCTTGAATAATATTCTGATCAATAGAAACATTAAAAGTTCATATTTAAAATAGTCCTTGTTTACAAACATCTTTATTTAGAGGCCATTTTTGTTGTCTGTGGTTAATGCAGAGAAAAGTCAAAATTGCAATTTTGGTTGAAATATATTGTAGGCAGAATGCAATCATTACTGCTCCGAGTTTAGATGCTGTGGGTCTTTTAGCAACTAATCTACATGGAGAGGAAGCAAATTGATTTGTTTTTTGTATCTATTTTAAAACACATGATAAATTAAACTGGAAAAAAAATCGCATTAAATCGCAATATTAAGAAAAAAAATCGCAATTAGATTATTTTCCAAAATCGTTCAGCCTTACTGCAGAAGGCGCTTTTTATGGCTTATAGCCACAGATTCTCCCACCGGAGCTGTGGATCTCTGCAGCTCCCCCAGAGATAATGTGTGTCTGCTGTTCCTCCCTTAAAAATTAATAATAATGTTCTCCTAACCCGGCCTTTCAGTTCAGGAAGCTGACCGTGTTTTGGTAGGTTTGCAGTTGTGCTGTACTTTTCCCAACGATGCTTTGTAAGATTTTTTTTTTTTTTAAACCTTTTCGATATTATTTTTGCCTTCCTTGGACGTTGCGCAATGACGTTCATTCACTGATGTTCTCCGAAGAATTGGTAATTTGCTCTGGACTCTATTTAAACGAAGACAAATTCATGCCGCTATCTATAGGATTTTATTTAACAAAGAAATTAATATTTATGTATCAGTCTCTGTCGCATTCGCAGTCATACACGTCTGTGTCTTGTTCTACCACGTGAAATCCCAGTATGTGGTTATAACTCGGTAAGTCCAAACTATATTAAGTCAATGTAGCTAGAAAAGCCATGTATAAAGAATGTATAAAAAAACGTATATATATGTAAAATTAGTGCAGAACTTGTGAACCAATTAAAAGCCCTGTACATGTGTGGGGTGTTTAGTTTTAGTTTACCTATGTAGCACCAGGAAAATATGTAAAACACCAAAAAATGCAGAAGACGAGGTACTTGGTGAAGCATCTAACTATAGGGTCCCTGCGCAGTCTGGAAAAATGTTGAGTTTGATTTCACTGTTTTGTTTTTTTTTTCACGCCTGGAAAAAGCAAATCAGAGCACAGAGAAATAATATATATTTACAGACTTTATTCTCTCTGCCATTTTCAGAAAACTCTTGTATCCTTGCTTTTTTTCCTTCTTTCCCAACTTTCTGCCTTCCTGTATACTTTATTGTGTCCTCCTCCGTTCTTTTCCTTGTGTCTTTTGTCACTTTCTTCCTTGTGTCCTTCAGTGTCCTCTGTCCTTATTTCCTTCTTTCCTCGCGTCACATCTCTCTTCCACCTGTCCAATCTGTCTTAACTTGTCTTTCCCTAATGTCTTTGTTTTCTCCCTCTTTTCTTCCCAATACTCTCCTTTATTTCTGCGTCCTTCTACCCATGCATCCTTGTGTCCTATTTTTATTGTCTTAGACTTAGACATCTTTATTTGTCATTTTGTATGTAGAGAGTGCATACAGAACAAACTTTCGTTGCATACAGCTTGTAAATTACAGTGTACATTGCAGCAGTGATTAAAAAGTAAACAATTGAAATGTAAACAATGCAGGAGAAGAGAACAGTGTGCGATCACGGTGCACAGGAGAATTTTTAAAACCATTTGTATGTGCAGAAATGATGGTGCAAAAGGCATTTGTGCAAAAATGCATCTGGAAACTGCAAGTTCGGCAGCATTATATTAAACTTATATTTAATTATATTCGGTGTTTAGTGCTTTTTTAACTTACAACTGGACCAAATGCTGAATTTCATCATCTGGTTGGTGCACAGGCCTTCATCACTTGTGCGAGTGACTGTTTCCTCCTCTTCCTTCTCCTGTTGCAGATCAAGCTGCTCATCAAACAGGACGACGACCTCGGCGTGCCGGCGTACGACGACATCTTCCGGGACGAAGAAGAGGAAGACGAGGACGGAGGCGACTCCGGCAACGAGAGCGACGAAGGCTCGGAGCCGTCGGGCAAACGGCGGAGATTCGACGAGGTGAGCCGGATCCGCCGAAGGCAGAAGAGCCGAAGCTGAGAACGCGTTGAGCTGACCGCTGTGTCGTTGCAGGGCGCCATTGAGAGGAGGATTGAACGGCAGAGAGCCAAGAGGGAGTGGGAGGCACGAAGGTGACGGGTTGTTTTCTTAGCCATACTGTTAATTCTGTGTAAAAGTCTTGATCCACGTCTCCCCAGTTCTTTGTGTTTTCCACCCAGGAAGCCAGACTTTCTTATACTTTTTAAGGTCGTCTTGAACGGTAGTCCTACAGGCTTCCAGAGGGTCGTTTAATTCGCATGGCCTCATTTTTTTTTCAGAGCTCTTACAATTGTTTTTTTGCAGCAAATTAGCCAAGCTGAGCACCGACAAACAAACAACAAACTTGTTTTTTATGGCCGGGTGTGACCGCAGGGAAAAACATTAAGACTTTCTGAAAGGCTGCCATAAACAGTGATTATTATTTGATTCCTTGCAAGTATGAAAAAGCTCAGGATGGTTTAAAACATGTCACACATTTATTTTATTTTTTATTTTTATTTGGTAGGCCAAAATAACTTGGTTGATTCTAATGTTTCATAGGAGGGAAATCCTGTTCGACTACGAGCAGTACGAATACCACGGCACCTCTGTGAGTATGCTGAACATCAGAGAGACTCGTTTGAAGTTTATGGGTGAATTATGGATGTCCATTATCCACCCCCTCCCAGGTCTGGATAAGTGTGGAAAAATAAAATTAGAGTTTTGGAAAGACTTAATTTCCTGATCCATGGATTTATTTAATCTGCCAGTTTGTCCATCCCTCTATTCTTCCACCTGTTTCTTCATCGGTCCTTCCATCCATTTGCTCGTCCATTTGTTTTTCCATCTGTCCAGACGTCTTACGGTGATTCTGTCCTTTCATTCATTTGTCTAGCCATCTGTTTGTCCGTTAGGGCTGAACCAATTAATCAGATTAATCGATAATAATCAGCTTAGTTAATGAATTATCATTAACTGGAGTATATGGACTCTAATACAAGAACTACCCACTCAGAGCGGTAATTTACCAAAGTTAGCCAAAACTGCAAAAAAAATATATCCATTTTGCATTTAATTGTAAATATGCTCTGTCTGGAAATCCTTAAGGGGAAAAGTTTTAACTTGTCCTGGTTCAAATTCTGTAAAAAAAAATATGAATCTATTAATTGCAGCAATAGTCAACAGATCAATCAGCTAAAGTCTTTAAGTAAATAAACTTGTTGTGAGCATTGAATTGAGTTTTTTGTATGTTTTTGCCATTTAAAATTCATTGAAATTGTGCAACTAAGGTTGAAGGTCAAAATGCTTGTTTATTAAAGTATGTTAATTTACGTACTAAGATTTTTTTTATTTTTACAAAATAATCGATAAGTCAATGGATTACTATAATAAGCAATAACTTCTGTCCTTCCATCAATCTGGCTCTCCGTCCAAATAATAATAATAATAATAATTGAACTTTATTGATCTCACAATGGAGAAATTCACTTCTGCATCTTCAATTCAATTTTATTTATATAGCGCCAATTCATGAAACATGTCATCTCAAGGCACTTTACAAAATCAAGTTCAATCATATTATACAGATTGGGTCAGATTATACAGATTGGTCAAAAATGTCCTATATAAGGGAACCAGTTGATTGCATCAAAGTCCCAACAAGCAGCATTCACTCCTGGGGAACCGTAGAGCTGCAGGGAGAGTCGTCTGCATTGTCCATGGCTTTGCAGCAATCCCTCATACTGAGCAAGCATGAAGCGACAGTGGGAAGAAAAACTCCCCATTAACAGGAAGAAAAACCTCCAGCAGAACCGGGCTCAGTGTGAACGGTCATCTGCCTTGACCGACTGGGGGTTACAGAAGACAGAACAGAGACACAACAAGAGAGACAAAAAAGCACAGAAGCACACATTGATCTAGTAATCTGTTCTACATTAGATGGTAGTAGCGGGTGAGCCGTCTTCTCTATTCATTCATCTCGGGTGAATGAATATTGAAGATTTGCTTCTGTCCTCTCATAATGTGTCTGAATGAACACGCAGAAGTCTGGTAGTTGGTGCTGAAAGCCGCGTGGCAACCCTGTTTAAGAGACTTCTCTGTTTGCAGGCTGCCTTGATGTTTTTTGAGCTCGCCTGGGTTCTCACCAAAGACACGAAGGACATGCTGTGGTGAGCCTCGTCTCCCGACAACACGGCAGGCGTTTGCTGCCGCGGGCCGCTGCGTGTTGACGGTGTTGTTTGTGTTGCAGGTGGGCCATCATCGGCCTGACGGACCAGTGGGTTCACGATAAGATCACGCAGTAAGCACAACCTCCAGGATTTCAATAAAGCTTCTGATACAAACGGCGTTCTGAAAGGGATTTCACGTTCTTGTCCTTAGCATGAAATACGTGTCGGATATCGCGACGATGCAGCGACACGTCTCCCGGCATAACCACCGAAACGAGGACGAGGAGAACTCTCTGTCCATCGACTGCATGCGGATCTCCTTTGAATACGAGTATCCTTCACTTCGCCGTCAGCTGCTCTAGCTCGCAGGTTTATTTTTCGCCACACACGGGTTTTATCTTAACGCTCCGCTCCAGCCTTCGTCTGACGTTGTACCACCACTGGTCTCTGTATGAGAGTATATGCAACTCCTACTACACAGCGTGCAGCTTCAAGATCTGGACCTTGAAAGGCCAGAAGAAGCTCCAGGAGTTCTTGGCCGATATGGGGTATGAGCTTTAAAGTCAGAGCGTGGTGTAAAAAACGGTGGAGAGCGTTCCTCTATTTTTATTTTATGCTAATGGTGGTTTGTCTCTGCATGTGTGTGTGTGTTTTTAATTCTTCTTACAGGTTACCACTGAGACAAGTGAAACAAAAATTTAAGTCTATGGACGTTACAATCAAAGAGAACCTCAGGGACGTCATTGAAGAGTCCTCCAATAAATACGGGTATGTATATTTGGGCTCTAAAACTGTTTACTCACATAACCAGCAGAAGAGATTTAAAACAGCCTCTCCCTTTTATTAACAACCATTAATTTAGAAAATACAAAAGGTCCATTTTGGGTTGGGGGGATCTGAAAATATTAAAATTACCTCTACTTTTAATTACATGTTTTCTACATTCCTCTGCAGCAGGGGGCTGCCACTGTGTGGCGCCAGGGGAGCATTCTCGGGCTAATGGGTCTTGCTCAGGGACTCAGCGTGGCAGTCTGTCGGATTCGAACCAAGAACTTTCAGCCTTCCTGCTTGAACCTGGAGGCCACCGCTGCCTTTCAAGGCTAATATAAAAACTGAATGTTAAGCAATCAGTGACAGCCTTCCCACTCGGCACTTAAATATCCTAAAGTATGGCATGCCCTCTTATCATTTTCTATATATAGAGAAGTACAGCAAATAAATATGATTTTCTTAAACAGAATATAACGGTAGTATATATATATATATATATATATATATATATATATATATATATATATATATATATATATATATATATATATATATATATATATATATATATATATATATATATATATATATAAACAATACCATTGATAGTTGTAGTAATAATTCTCATAGTATTAACATAATATAATTAACTTTATTCACCCAGTTTTTTTTGTACAAACAAGGAATTTGACAGGTTTCCAATGCTTGCATCGTTAAAAAAACAGCAGACTAATTTTTAAACAAAAGAAAAAACATTTTACAGAGACAAGAGAAGTAAAAGAGGAATTTAACTTATGAATTTGCAACAATGTTAATATTACTTCTGTAAATAATAGTGGTGGTAGTTACTTGTCATAATGATAATACTAATGAATTAATAACAATATTGACAATGATGAAAGTGTAACTATTAATATAATATTAACTGCTGCTTATTATAATCATAATGATGTATGTGTAATGCTTTATACTCTAGCATCTATGTATCTATAATTTATGATGAGTTAAATATGTATTTGCACAACTGTGATTATGATCTTCTTTGTGTCCATGACGGTTCCTGCTGGTCCTACTTTTGCACGTTGGGTTTCTTCTCCCTAAAATATTTAGACGGTGATCTTTAAGGGTTAATTTCCTGGAGGTGTTCCTGGATCATCCTGGATGCTCACTAGACTCGTGGAGCAGAGGACTATTGTGACAGAGGGGGATTCTAGTGGGAATGGGGTTCGATGGAGGGTGAAGATCCATTGTGGCAAAGCCCTAAAAGGCACCATCAGAAGAAGAAGAAAAATGGCAAATAAAAGCTGCAGATGAGTTAAAAAATGTTTTTTACCTGTTCTAATGTTTGTCTCATTCTCTCTTTGACAGAATGAAGGACATCCGCATTCAGACATTCGGTGTCCACTTTGGCTTTAAGAACCGTTTCCTGGCCAGCGACATGGTGCACGCCACTGCTGCCTTGCTGGAGAGCACAGAGAGAGAAGAGAACGACACCACCAACAACTTCATCAGTGCGCTTGATTCGCTTTCACGGTGCGTCCAGAAAATTTCAGCCGACATCAAGGAATCCTAATGGGTGTCACCTTCCCTTTAAAATCTGGCAGCTGCTACCGATTTATTTTTTTTATTAAAGGTGTTAGATTAATGATTCAATCCCAATAAGTCAATCATATTTGTCCATTTTTCCTTTTGATTTGCTCTGATTGGTAATCAGCAGGTCAAATTCAGAAAAATCACACTTTAGTTTTCCAATGAATTAAAAAAACTTCTTACAAATTTCAGTCTAAATGCATAAACCGAGTATAACAATTGGATGCAGTTTAAAGGGGGATAATCTTCTGTTGCATTCAAACTACTACCTCTAGTGAGAAAATGCCACACATTTTTCTGTCTGCTGAGAAAAGGACTGATTTCTACAAAAGCTCTAAATCTGCAAAACTTAATTATTTCTTCGTTGTCACAAAGGCTTGATGCCAGTTGTTTCTATGAGCTTTATTAAAGGGGACATTTCATGCAAAATCTAAAATTTTTTTAGCCCTTAAATATATTTTCTTGTCTACTTGGAGTCTCTAGGGGTGCGGAAAAGTCGACTTTAGTCTCTCCAGGAGCTGCGTCGATATCTTTATGTTCTTTATTTGTAATGTTTTTTAATCCGTTCAGTTTTCCCAGTTTATTACGTTTTGTTTTTTTAACAGTTACATCATATTATTTGTTGCAGAGCTGCTAAACAAGGTCATGGACTTCCAGCTAACCAAAATATAGCCGAAGAGAAAGGACTCTTTAGCCAAAGCGGATTGTATCAGTGGTTGCCATAAGTGCTGTCCGAATAGTTCAGTCAGTAAGGAAGGAGGTAGGAACAGTAGCCTGTATGCTTCCTTTCATGACTATATGCCGAGGAACCCAGCGGCGGCCCTTACCGGTGCTAAGAAGCCTTAAGGTATCCCACAATCCTTTGCCTGACATGATGAAACAGCACAGCTCCCTCACGCAAATCAACAAAAATATCCAAAGAGAAGAGGTCGCACACTTTGTAGTTCATTTACAGAAGGCTGTAGGCCTCCTTTTAGATTTAAAGAGACGGTACCCAAACCAGTTGTTCTCAGATGAACAGGGGTAAAAAGGGGAAATGTGGGGGTAAGTTAACGGGGAATTCAGACCAAAGCATTGCAGTTCCACTTTATATAAATCATAACTGGAACAGGCTGATGTGAGAAGGACAGACTTGAAGAAAAGCTATAAAATCGATGCGTTGCTAGTAGGGCTGAACAATTATTCGCATTTTCAATATAATCGTGATTTAAAAAAAAAAAAAACGCAATTTCCAAATCGCAGAGGTCTGCAATTTTTTGGCTATGTAACAATTAGGGAATTAGACACGTCCATTAGGTGTCGGTAAAATGTTTAAAGTGGGTTTGTCTTTACATGGAAGGGAAGACAGTTGCAGCAGTGAGATAATCTAATTGTATTACTTGTTTCAGAGTTTGTATAATCATACAAAGCATTAAGTACAGGTCAATCAGTTTAATACATAGACTTGCTTGTTGGTTGCACTTTATGTTCAACAAGGATCGATGTCCAAATCAATTAAAAGCTGTTCTCTTGAATAATTTTCTGATCAATAGAAACATTAAAAGTTCTTGTTTTAAATAGTCTTTGTTTACAAACATCTTTATTTAGAGAACATTTTTGTTGCTTGTGGTTAATGTGGAGAAAAGTCTAAATTGCAATTGTGGTTGAAATATATCGTAGGCAGAACGCAATCATTTCTGCTCCGAGTTTAGATGCTGTGGGGCTTTTAGCAACTAATCTGCACGGCGAGGAAACAAATTGATTTGTTGTTTGTATATATTTAAAAAGACATGATAAATTAAACTGGGGAAAAAAATCGCATTAAATCGCAATTTAGATTATTTTCCAAAATCGTTCAGCCCCAGTCGCTAGTAACATTACATGTATGCAGAAGCACAAATGGTTGATGTTGTTTTTGATTCTTCTGTGCAGGAGTAACCTTGATCGTCTCAACGCAGGCATTGAGCTGGCTAAGAGGAAGCTGATCGCCATCCAGCAGACTGTAGCCAGCTGCATCTGCACTAACCTCATCCTGTCGCAGGGCCCCTTCCTCTACTGTTACCTGGTGGAGGTACCACTTTTCCTTCATGCCTGATGAAGACGTTTCTTCTCTGCTGCAGACCGTAGAGTAAGTCCCCGTCTGTTTTCCCTGCAGGGAACGCCTGATGTGAGGCTCTTCTCCAAGCCGCTGGCGTTAACTCTGCTCTGCAAGTACCTGCTCAAGGCATTCGTCCACTCTGTAAGTACCCGTCTGGTCAGAGTCTGAACGTGGCGATTGGTTATTTAAAGGCCTCACCGTCTTTGGTTCGTCGTGTGCTGCTTTGTCCAGACGAGGAACAAACGCTGCAAACTGCTTCCTCTCATCATGGCCGCTCCTAAAGACGTGGAGAAGGGAACCGTCATTGTTGTGGGGATCCCTCCGGAGTCGGAGACGTCTGACAAGAAGAAGTACGTTTCCGCTCTGAATCTGAGCTCTAGTTGCTAAACCCGGCCTTTATTGGCTGCATAAAACACTGAATTAGGAATCATCAGGCTTTACAGCTTCCCTGTAAGAGGATTGTAAATCTGTCGGATCTAAAGCTGTTTTTTAAATGGGGTTAGAACTCAGAACCCGATACCCTTTCTTTACACCGCGGCCACAATTCTTGAAGTCACGCGTGTATTTCTGTTTAAGGGCAAATAATATGATAAATTTTAATATGATAACATTATAACTTTCCTATTCAGGGCTAAACCAACATGTTAGGGGACGATTCAGCCCCTGTTTAGAGAAATATATCATTTTAGTGTCACTTCCCTGACACTAATGGCACAAGTGTCAATATCCTTTATCGGCACCTTTTATTCAGTCATGCAACTTTTTTTTTAATATAATAATTGCTTATCTTTATTGATCCACTGTGTGTTTCCTTTCACTATTAAATAAAACATGTCCAGGCTTGTTGCAACGCATGTTAGGCACTGACCTACAGATTCACCTGTTGGGCAATTATTATAATTTTTTTTTTTTTTGTATATTTGTTGAGGGAATCTTGGTGTTGACAGACTGAAGTCATTTGACCAATATTTTAAATGGATTATTTCCATTATTTCAAATTCTGCATTTTCTGATTCACTATACAATAAATGGCACCGTTTTCTTTCCCAAACGTTCAATTAATACAATTAAATTCAGGTTTTGTCTGGTCAGTTCAAGGACTAAGAAAAAAAAAAAAAACGAAGGTTGAAAACAAACGTTTACAAATAGCTCAAAACATAAACGCCCAAAAGACCAATCAGATAAATATAACAAATTAATAAAACATAGGTGAAAAATCGTCAGCATAGAGAATAAAAGCAATTAAAACATAATAACATTACATTCTTTCTTTTGTCACCCGGAGTCTCGTTACAAGACAAGTTATTTCTACAATACAGTTAATATTTATAATTATTGCTGCCAATTATTGTCAGCATTAATGGTTTATACAGTTTCAATTTCAATAAATGAAACCGTCCTGGAGTAGATTAGCAGTCGATGTTTTTAGTCAAAAAAAGGCTCATCTTAATATTGTTAAAAAGCATTTTTTAATAATAAGGTAGACTTTTTCCGGCTCACGTTTCCCTGGGAAGTGAATTTTGCACATCTTTTTTTTATTCTGAACTGTCATTTATGTTTACATTCTTTTTCTCTGAAGCTTCTTTGGTCGGGCCTTTGAAAAAGCTGCAGAAAGCACTGGCTCCAGAACCCTCCATGATCACTTTGATACTTCAAGTAAGTGACACTGCTGAATCTCATCTGCTAGTGCTGCCGATAAACAGAAACCTGTCCGTTCGTTCATGTAGGGGGTCAACATATCGCCCTTCATCGGTTGTTGCTGATCCCCTGCTTGTAAACCTCCTGTGCTGTCAAAAAAAAAACAACTTCTGTTACATTAAAAACTACGACCACTAGCAAGAAACATGCCACACATTTTCCTCTCATGTGTTAGAAATGTCCTTTATTGTATTAAAAATGGGGAAATTCAGCAGTGGGAGCTGCTGGAACAGGCTGAGGCACTGGATGAGTAAAGGACAGACTTCAACAAAAGCTCTAAATCTGAAAAATTTAATTAATTCTTAGTTATCACAAATGCATAATGCCAGTTGTTTCTATCAGCTGTATTAAAGGGGATATTTCATGCAACATCCACTTTTTTTTTTTAGCTCGTAAATATAGTTTCTTGTCTACTTGAAGTCTCTAGGGGTGCAGAAAAGTTGACTTTAGTCTCTCCAGGAGCTGCTTCGATATCTTTATATTCTTTATTTGTAATTTTTTCAATCAATGTTGGGTTGTTGATGAATTAACCCACACAGTTCATTACACCGTTCCACAGCATACTGCAAAAAATAACCGGCTAGGAGGGAGGTGCCTCCTTTTTAGATTTAAAGAGACAGCACCCAAACGAGTTGCGATGAACCTCAGAACGGGTTACTCTGGAAGAAGGTACAGGACCCCCATATGCAAATATAACAGATATAAAACATTTGTTCATCCAATTGTCTATAAAACTTGTTAATGAGCGCATAGTTCGGAATGAGAAGATTAAAAGGGTAAGGACACGTAGGCCACATCTATAGTCTCTTATGATCTACATCAGCAAACTGGGAGGACAGTGGTCTTTGAAATTACTCTATTTTTAATGGTTGATTTGTTTTCAATATGATCGTTTTAGTCGAACTGTGATTCATGAACTGTTGTTACTATTGTATATTTATTTATTATTTTCCTGAGACTCCTTTTAATTAGTGATTTGAATATGTAGTACAAGTGCAGCTGATCCTTGTATCCAAGGCAAATTTCTCTCAAGGGAAACTAATAAAGATACTTTGATTTGACTTTGACTTTAAAAAGAGGAAACATGGCGGTAAATTAAGGAGAAATTAAGACCAAAGCATTGCAGTTCCGCTTTATGTAGACCATGACTGAACGATTTTAATTATGAAAAGGAAGGATTTAAAATGTATGATATGTCCTCTTTAAATCCCGATATTAGCTCTAGGGAGCAATTAGTTTTTACCTCAGAGAGCCAGGCTGTTCGGATTCTTTTTTTATCCATTCTAAAAATAATAATAAAATCTATAGCAGTCCAATTTTTTTATTTTTTATTTTTTTACAGCACTGTTGGGGGAAATGGTCAGTCAGATACCAGTATTTAAAGAAAATGCTTTTCATGGAAGAAAATGAAAAAAAAAAAAAAATAAATAAATAAATAAATAAATAAATATATATATATATATATATATATATATATATATATATATATATATATATATATATATATATATATATATATATATATATATATATATATATATATATATATATATGTGTATGTATGTATGTATGTATATGTATGTATGTATATGTATGTATGTATATGTATATGAGAGAGAGATATGATAGATAGATAGAGATATATATTTTGTGATCTTTTAGTTACTTAACAGAATTGAAAATGAAATAAAATATACATTATTAAAATGTTACATTTTTTTATATCCTTATTAGTGATAACTGAGAGTCTGACTGTTTATACAACATTGGCACATTTCAATTAAATAGTTACAATAGAGTAATGTTTTTTTGTTGTTGTTTTTTTTCCATTACAAAATATGTTGCTTACAAATCTTTTCTAATTGGACTCCTACTCTATTTCGAAGTAGATCCCTGATAAAGCTGTGCTCCTTCATCCACTGTAGCAATTGGGATGCACTACCAATAAGAAATGTAGGTTTTGGACTAAGAATGAGGAGCAAAGGCTGAAATTGGATTCCCTGTCCTCAAAACCTTGTTCTGCAGTAATGTCCGACTCCTTTACAGACACCAGGTGGCAGTATTGTTTCATATTGATCATGACAACAGAAGAAGTCATGCCACAAAGTAACATTCATCTGATCCATCCAGGATGTTTGTTAATGGCTGTGTGTTTGAGTATTTATTCATCCAGTCAGCTCCGGGGGAATCTGCTGAATGAAAACATGCAGCTGGAACGAGATGGATGTGTTCTCCCACTTCTTTCAGCAGAGTTTTTCTTTTTAATGTTTATTTATGCGCATGTTTCTGTTTCCAGTAATCGAACTGAAGACGGAGGATCGGAGCAAGTTTCTGGATGCCCTCATCACTCTCCTGTCATGAAAACCCCGGCAGCCAGAGAAGCAAGAGTTTTTAAGACCAGGCCTGCATTTCATGACGGTTTACGTCTGATAAATAATCCGGTCAGACTCGTAAAGTGTCACCTGTACAAAAACTTTAAGCATCTTTTTTATGTTTTAGTTGGTTTTATGTGTATATTGTACAGATTTCTTAAGTGTTTTTAATTTCTTTTTTGTTTTTAGTTTGTTTTAAACGACTTGTCTTTCACTTCAATATATGTATGTGTGTTGTTCGGATGAAATTACGTTGCAGATATGTTTAATAAATCATTTTAAAGTCTTTCTTTGCTTTGATTGTCCAAATAGTCACAGTTTACATGTATTTATATTCTAAAGGACTTGGATGGTTTAGCAAACAGAGATTTTATTGTTTTTCCTGACTACGCATACAGCATAAGTCTAGCATGATTATGTAAATATTTATCAGCGTGTGATATTGAGATAATATTAATAATTCAGTTAAGAGCTAAGACGTAACTAAAAAGCATGAGATATTCCATCATGGAACCACCAACCCAATTTCATAACGGGTATTTGTTGAAACTGATCCCTTCCTTTGAGTGACAGATCATCGGTATCAGTTAAATTACACCGCATAACCAAACAATATATATGCACCTAAAGGAATATTAGCTACAGAAATAAGATGGTACTAAATATTATCCCGAGCCTCCAGATCAGGCTGTTTCTCAAATTTATTTCTTGTTTTTTTCTGCTGGTAGTTGTATTTTTTTTAATTAATTAATTAAAAGCTGCACAGCCCTTTAAAAGAAAATTAAATAAGTTTTTTTTTATTAATAGCAGTTTATACAATGAAGAAGCAGGATTTTATTTACATTCTTAGGAAAAAATCTATTTTCTTCCATGGAAAATAATAGTTTGCAACTTAATGACAAAGACAAGGAACGTCACGTATGAAAACATTGTTTTTTTTATATTGCCTTCAATCGGTTTGGAAGATGCTATGCAAATATTAAAAGTAAAATACATAAAAACCGCTAAAGCAAGCGTTTGAGCACCTTTCTGTATGGAAATTGCTCTGTTTTATAATATTTCTGGGCAAAGTTATTAAGAACCACAGATTGTAATAGCTGGTTGTGCTTTACCAGCATTAAGTGCTAATGAGTCTTTCACGTCGCTGGGAAGGATTCTTGTCCCGATCTTTGTACAGATGCTATAATCCAGCCAGGCTGGGCTGTTAAAAGTCTGCCGCCAGCATCTCAGCTGGATCCAAGTCCAGACTTTGACTATTTTGTGAGCTAATTAAATGTCGGATAATTACGCTGCTGCATAACCCAAATGTTGCCCCGGGGGTTTCTCCTCCAAGAAGCAAAGCAGTCTCAGATCATCACACTACCACCACCATGTTTGACTGCAATGTGCTCCTATTTTTAGAAATTGACTTAGTTTTGTTCCAGATATATCGGAATTAAAACCAACTCTGGGACTTCTAATCTGGTCGCTGAAATGTTTTGTTTTTGCTTTTGTCCAAATTGTGTTTCCGGAGAAAAAAAAAAGAAAAAAGAAGCTATTCTTTTGTTTTTGCTCTGTTTCTTGGTGTAACCCACGCACGCCAGTGTGGAGCGTTAACTTCATTAACGCTCCACACTGGCGCTCAGCGTGCTCCTGTGTGGGTCAAAGGTTAATGTGGTGAACTTGACCCACATTGGACAGAATGTAGGTCAGGTCCTGCTGGTGGGTGAGTTTCTGCCGCCTCAACGGGAAGCAGACGCAGGAGCGGCTCTCTGCGGGGTCATTAAGATTCTTGTCGTTGCCGGATCAGGACAGGATGGTGACCTTCTGGGCTGAGGTCTCTTTGGGCGTTGTCTCAGGAAGAGGTCCAGCCTCCCAGGGAGCGAGGCTGAAAACGCGTCGGAGTCTAAATCGTGCGTTAATGTAAACACGCACATCATCATCATCATCATCGCCACTTATTCCCCAGACCTGCTTCCCTCCGTAAGGCTGGTGTTTACAGATGGGTGGTGCTGATGAGAGTGTTTATTTTTACAAACATGGTGTAAATTACTGGTAAATGGCCTTCTTAAGCTTCAGCTTTTCCTTTCAGTTTCTCACAACTTCATTTCTGTTTTTGTCCTTTCTGACGTGGCAGCTCATGAGCAGAAGCATCATTTATTTAACCTGTTTTTAATCTCAACGTTTCATTAAATAGTGGAAGGGCGGCACACTGATCAGAACTAGTCAACATTTTGTTGATGTAGCTCTCAAAATGTTTGATAATCTCAAATCCCTTTAAGATTATTTTATCAGAATACAGTACAGGGATTTTTTTTTTTTTTACTCTACATACAAGGTTTGTATTCTTAATCTTTCCTCAAAAGACTTTTGCAAACCAGAAATATGCAATTCAACAAATCTTGTGAATTTATCGATGCTGTTTGGCTGTAAGAAAGAAGATTTACTAAATTACAACACCGCATTAATAGAAAAAGGTGTTTTATATCAATAAAGATAGATGATTTACCTTACTATACATTCATCAATTCCCTTATCCTGCCATCAGATTGCAACAGTTTCTAACTGTTCTTTTATTTCTTTGGATCCGGGCATAATCTGCGTCTTCTTGTGATCATTTAGCCTATTTCATGTTGTCAGACCGCTTCTGTTTAAGAGATTTCTTGTTTCTACAGGCCCAGCAGTAATCCGATCTGGGTGTGGCTACTGAAATTGAACAAAAAATAAATAAATCAAAAGGTTCATTAGTCCTAATTTGTTATTTATGCTCAGGTCGGTTTGGGTAGCACGTTGTTGTTACGGTTGAAACCATCTGATTATAATTTGCGAGCCCTTATAAAAAACCTAATGTCTCAATTAAAGTTGACCGAAAAGCAAAAAAGTAAATACGTTTGTCCTAGTTTTTAACAATTGCAATGAACTGGTTGTTGTGAGTGGAGCATTAAGTGGCAACTGTCACGGTTCCCATCTCATTACAAAAATTGTCTAATAATGTTTATCCCTGCATTTTCCTTTACATGTATTATTTATAACGTATTTACATATACAGCCTGCTAAAATGTAGGAACACTGTGTACCATTTACTTCTGATGGTTCTTTGAAGCGGACATATAATGCAAAATCCACTTTTTTTTAGCCCTTAAATGCATTTTGTTGTGTACTTGGAGTCTCTAGGAATGCAAAACAGTTTAATTTAGTTTGTCCAGGTGCCACATAGATATCTTTATGTTCTGTTTGAGTCATATTATTCAAACCGTTTAGTTTTCTCTATTCTCTGTTACAGTTTTTGAACAATCACGTCACAGTATTTGCTGCGGAGCTGCGGAACAAGGTCATGAACTTTCTTTTGACTCATTTTGCAAATCGGCCATTTTTATTGTTTGCTGTGATTTTGTAGTCCAAGCTTAAGGATGTCGAAGATGTCAGTAGTGTCAAGTGGTTCCTTTAGATTTAAAGAGACGGCACCAAAACGAATTGCTTTCAGACGCTCTTCAGAACAGGGGTAAAAAGAGGGACTGTGGGGCGACAATAACGAGGAATTCAGACCAAATCATTGCAGTTCTACTTTATATAGACCACAACTGACTGATTTAAATGTGGAAAAAGAAGCATTGAAACCCATGATATGTCCCGTGTAAGCCTCAGGTGGCTGCATCTCTTCAATAAATGGACCAAAAGAAATGCATATTCATTACTTTACTGTACATAAGATATCCTCTGCCTTATCTCTATTTAGTATTTTTTTTATTTTTATTGCAATAACTAAGGTGCAATTCTATTTAATACTCTGTGCAATAATCCTGAAAGAAGTGACTTCTGCTGCTATTACACCTAAATATATGTCAATACACATGTATATAAGTCACCGTGAATGTACATAAGACATCCTCTATCCTTATTTCTATTTGTATTTTTATCTTTAGTTTATTATCTACTTCTTTTCTTTTCTTATCCACTGTATAAACGGGGACACACTGTATATACCTGATGCACCTTGTCCTACTTTGGAACCTTCTTCTTCTGATTACTGATTACTGAGCCGATGTGACATGTGAATTTCTCCAATGTGGGATCAATAAAACTATCTTATCTGCAATAAGTGCAATAACCAAGGTGCAATTATCTATTTAATACACTGTCCTACAACCCGTGCAATAATCCTGATGTAGTGACTTCTGCTGCTATCAACACCTGAACATAAGTCAGCCCACATGTATGTATGTATGTATGTACAAATGTATACAATGTATATGCACGTATATACGCGTAGGTACGTATGTATGTAGGCGCATAGATATATGTATATATTTAAGTATATAGCTATGTTTATATATATATATATATATATATATATATATATATATATATATATATATATATATATATATATATATATATATATATATATATATATATATATAGACCACTAAGAATGTAAATGAGACATCATATGCCCATTCCTATTTCCCTTTTTTTTTTTTGTATTTTTTCCTTTTTGTATTTCTTCTTTTTGATCCATTGTATATATGAAGATTCACAGTATATAACTGAATGCACCTTCCCTACTCTGCACCTTCTTCTTGTATGAGCCGGTGTGACGAGTGAATTTCTCCATTGTGAAATCAATAAAGACTATCTTATCTTATCTTATCTTTAACTTTTCCTTTTTCAACAAGGTTAAGTTGACTCTGAAGTCCACTGTGTCAGGCTGCGGTCGCATTGTTCTGTGCTTCTCGCACCTCCCTGCTGAGCGATCGAGGACAGTAGGCATGGTCGACCGGTCGGTGTGACATCCACCTGCCGCTCAGCCCATCATTCCTGCCTCTTCTTCCTCTCAGCCATCAATCACGTTGCTCTACATCCTCTGTAAGCACCCCCGCTCCAACTCCCTCCGGCTCCGGTGAAGTGAGGCCACTGCCCTTTACGCCTCCCTTCATCTGAGGAATGTGGCACATAACAACACATCTCCCAAGGGAGGATCACATAGTTAGTGCGAAGCGGATTTTTTTTTTTTTTAAAGCCTTCACACTCAGATGGTTGTGTTGCCTCAACAGATCTGAGCTGCTCAGTGAAATGTTGATGGTGAGTGTTGTTGTGGGTGAGAAGCAGCAAATCCTGTGCTTTGGACACGTGTGACTCCGGTATATGAAAATGCGTAACAGTCGTTAAAGTGGCACATTTTCACCAACGTTTCTTTTCATTAAAGGTTTAAATTGGCGGTTATTTTGAGTTTTTGCCGTGCTAAATGTTGTCAAGCCATGTAGTTTGCTAATTAACTTGATTTTACAGTCCACTCATTGTGAATCTTCCCCAAATTCTTGAATTAGTGTTACTTCAATATCCTCCTTAGTAAAAAAAAAAAAGTGTAATAAAGGGGCATTTTTAAAAGGTCTTGCTATTTGCTGAAAAAGCAGAAATAAAAAGCAAAACCTGAACAAACTTATTTAATCCATAGTTTTTCTAATCATGTTGATTTATTATCAGCCTGTAATAAAATCAGTCAATTAATCTACAGAATGGGAAAACCCAGAAGATTTAAGAGTTTGATAAAAAAAAAATAAAAAAAACGTACATTCTTTTGATTATTCCTGTTGCTCGGGCACCATTTTCTACCACAGCTTTTCCCTCCACTTAACTTTCCAGATATTTTTATTTCACAAAATAAGTTAAAATGTTCAATGTTGATCTAAAGGCCTTTTAAAAAGGGCATTTTTAAAAGGCCTTGCTATTCGCTGAAATAGCAGTAATCAAAATCAAAACCTGAACAAACTTATTTAATCTATAGTTTTTCTAAACATGTTGATTTATTATCAGCCTGCAATAACATCAGTCCATTAATCTATAGAATGGGAAAACCCAGAAGATTTAAGAGTTTGATAATAAAAAATAAAAAAAACGTATATTCTTTTGATTATTCTTGTTGCTCGGGCACCATTTTCTACTACAGCTTTTCCCTCCACTTAACTTTCCAGATATTTTTATTTCACAAAACAAGTCAAAATGTTCAATCTTGATTTTAAAGGTTTTAACCAAACCCTTATCTCTCAGTCTATCTCTCTGAACCAACAACAGCTGTTTATCCGCTCTCTCTCTCTCTGTGTCCCTAACAAGCCCGGATTCCAGATAGGATTAGCTTTATTGCACTGCTTGGGAAAACAGCTACAGCTGATTGCCTCTGTCTGCTGCCTGTCTCCTCGTCATGCTGTGACGACTGAACACAGGCGCACACAGCGTACCCAAAAAGCCACAGAAATTTCCAATCAGCTCTGCAAGCCTTCATTTCAGCCTGTATACAGATGACCCTGCTGATCTGGAACCTCTGCCACCTTTAACCCCACAAGCCCCCCTCACAGCTGGAGATGTTGCTCCCTGACTCTGTCTTTTCCAAACAGCTTAAAAAAAAAAAAAGGTTAGAGATGTTTGGGAAAAACCTTTTCACGACTAAGAAGTCATTTCCAGAATATCTTTCAAATACAACCACAAGTCCAGAAATAGCTATAGTTTCAAAATGATAATAGTTAATATTTGGAGCTGAGTTATTTTGTCCTTGCTGCTCTTTTTATATTATGAAATGTTCCTTCTACTCACCAAGGTGTTGTTGTGAATACAGGTAAGTACAGGCGCACATCTCTAAAGGACGTCATTAGTGTGTGGTCGGCTTCTGGCTTCACGTAAGGAGATAGTTTTCATTCTCAGATGTTTAAGGACCAATGCTGGAGACAAAAACAGGAAATATTGGACCTTAATTATGAATAATGTAATGAAACAGCCAGAAGGGCCAGTAAACAATTTATCGTTAGCAATTATGACATCTCTTTACGGATGCAACAGCTATATTTAAATTCTGATATTTTAGTAGTTGGGAAACATTTGAGCTTACACGTTTTAATTCTAACTCCACAAGGTTTTGTTGTGTATTTTTCTCATTTGGTGAGATCCCAGGTGAGCTCAGCTGACTGTAGCCAATTTAGCAAATTATTCATAGCCCCTGACAGATTTTGGTTTTATTTTCAGTCAACCAAGGAATATGTTTCTAATCGGAAATCCTCTAAACAGATTTTATCATTCTTTCCCTTTTATCTCTTCTTTCTTTCACCTGTTCTTATTCTTTTTTTTTTCTTGCTCTTCTTGTTCTTCCTTTACTCTCCTACTTTCCCACTGTAGTGTCCACATAATTTGAAATTCTCCCCGCAGGAATCACAATAAAACTATTTACATGCATAAATCAAGCGGAGCACTATGGCGAAAGCTGTTCGCTCCACTTGTGAAAGTAAAATCTGTCGAGCTCTATTTGGCATTAAGACATCAATTCTTATTGCCACATTGCTAGACAGGACACTGGAAGAAATAAAATAAAGTAATAATAAATAAATAAACAGATATTAATCAATAATTTTTTTGTCACGCATTTCAGAAAGGGAAACTCATACATGGCTTCCCAATATCTTGTGCATAGAAATCAACATGTTTATCAGAACCATGACATTCCGGTTTAAAGTATGCTTTTATTATTGATCTAGTAATATTTAGAAACTGAATTTAGTATTTTCATTTTTGTTAGCAATAATGATCAAATTTATAAGAAAAAAGACCCGAAATGCTTCATGCAATTTGCAATGAAGCTATATAGTATATGAGATTCTGAAATGAGAAGCCAAACATATTGAATTTCTAGACGATATTCAGTTTTTTTTAGATGCATCCGTATTTAATGTGTATTCAGGCCCCTCCAATGACTTGCTATCAACACAACCGTACGTGAAAAATCAATCCCTTTTGTCATTATTGTTGGAGAAAGTGACGTGAAAGTGAACGCAGCCCTGTCCTCACTCAGCAGTCCCTCCCAGCTGCATGCAGATCTGGACGTTTTCACCCTTCCACCTAAAAACGAGGAACTGGAGGGGATCCGGAAAAATGAAGCGCACACACACACACACCGCTCCCTGCATATTGGATAAGAAAGAGTCACATGTAAACACTTTATATTCTGCGGACTGTGTTCAGTCACAGTAGGGACATGTCCAATAGGCGTGACTTTCTAATTAAGTTAGGCTTTGCACGCTAGGAGGCCTGGAAGAAAGCCAGATAAATGCTTGGTCTGTAGTCGGGTGTGATGAGGGTGTCTTTTCTGTCACACACTGTGGTGGGTAGCTCAGTCATGCAGGACTTCCTTAACAAATAAGCAGAACAAGTTTCATTCTTGAAAATACACTGTGGTCCCTTGCACAAAGACAGTGTAGAGCTCATGAAGCTAAAGAAAACCCCTTTAAAATATATTTAGGTTTCTTTCTTTTTCTGTCTAATAGTCTAGATTAACAGTGTAAACGATGCCATTAATCGTGCTACACTTTAAATTTATAAGGAGTACTCATATTACAAATTACCCTTGGAGGCCCGAGCTTAATGTAGATCCCCCTGATGAATAAATCTTGGAGCGCTTTGTCCTAACTGTGCTAAATCAGAAATGCCTCCTATTGCCCCAGAGACATCCTTCATCCTGCCAGGATCCCTCTTCATCTTAGCAGAGAGCTTTCAGCCCTCAGCACTTTATATACATACGTATGTCCAAGTTGCAGCACGTTTTTTTTTTTTTTACTAGTTTAGGTATGAAAATGACCTTGTGTGGATGATAAACTGTACAGAAACATGATCTCACTTAGATGGGCACGAAAGGAGTGGAGACTCCCTTCTTCTTCATCTCCTCCTCCATCATTTTTCCTACAAATACCTCCCTACCTACTCAGTTTATCGCTTTCAGTAAAATGTCTCTAATTACACAGAAAAACTCAGATTATGTTTTTTTTTTGTGTTTTTAGAAATCCAAAATAAACATTTGGAAGATTTTTTTCCCCCCTAAATATCGAGATTATGTTGAGCGATAGTTAATAACGGTCTGTTCCTCATTAGATGCTAACACCTGTTACATCTACAGGTATAACACGGTGTAAAATGTTCCTTTGGCTTTAAACCCTGTATACGTCAGTGTAAGGAATGAGGCGTCCTGATCAAATGCCTGAACCAACTTGACTAACTTGTTTTGTTGCTGAAGAGCAGAGGCTCCATTCTGTGGTGCCCCTTGCTGACGTAGCTCCTTGCTCTCCACGGCTCAGCCTGGCCCCTCCTGAGTAGAATAGAAAATAAATATCCTTTATTGTCCCCCTGAGGGGAAATTCAGGTGGACAAAGAGACAAGCGAAAGGCAAATTGAAGCATGCAGATACCCACAAAGGCAAAAACATTCAAAAAAACAAGAATAAGAGGGTGACGGCAGCAACCTTTTTGCAAGAAATAGAAAAACTACAAATAACAGCAGGAAGGTAAACAGCTTTAGGTTTGTTGGGAGCAGTTATGGCGATAAAGTCTGCTGGGAGGCCTTACAATAACACTGCTTTGTGCAGCGAGGAGAGCAGGGGGAAGCAAAATTTTGCCGCTTTTATCTGGGACGGGACTCTTTGCAGTCATGATCCGTGTCTCGTGACCGTAGGTGAGGGGTGCAACACTGACAGAGCGGGAAACTGAGAGGTCAGCCCTTTCTTTTCCATGACGGACCTCAGCAGGCAGCTACTGTACCGCTTCAGCTTAGAGCCTAAATCATCCATCCACCCCTTCTACCATCACTCATGAAACAAGACCAGAGGAAGAACTGAGCAGCCCACCTTCATCGCTTTGAGAACCATGAGCTCAGGCTCGGAGGAGCCGACATTTATCCCAGTCGCTCAAGGCCTGAAAACAAAGACAGAATCACATAATTTACAAAGCACAGATGAAACCATGTGGTCCCCAAACCAGATACACTAATCTCTCCATGATGAGATCCTGTCCATGAACACAACAAACTGGACCGGAGACAAGGGGGAAGCCATGTTGGCGTCCAGCTAGCACCGCGAAGGAATTAAGACACGGTTCTTACTTTTACGCGAACAATGGAAGAATCAGAGCTGGTGAAAGCAACTCCATACCACACAAAGAACCTGGAGGGACACGGTCAGGACCAAACGAGCATTAGCAGTTCTTTAGTGGTGAAGATCTGGTCCACTGTTCCATGGACACCAGAGAGACAAAACTACTCGTCCACAGTCTGCAGGAGCCTCTTTTCCAACAGCCAAGGCTAAACGTTCCCTTTGAATGCTAAGAAGTGTGATCCCTTCATAGGAGAAGGCTCTTTTTTTGCCTGTCTTAAAGATATCTTAAACCTTTTTAGACATTCTTGCTGTCATGATATGAAGGTGGTTGTTTCACTTCTGTCTTTGTATTATAATTTGTATTTTAATATGTGCATATACATCCGTATACACGGATGTATATGCACATATATACGTGTAGGTACGTATGTATGTAGGCAGGAATATATATATATATGTATGTAAATAAGACAGCATATGCCCATCCCTGTTTCCTTTGTATTTTTTTGTATCCTTTTTGATCCATTGTATATATGAAGATTCACTGTATATAACTGAATGCACCTTTCTTTCTCTGCACCTTCTTGTATGAACCGATGTGCCAAGTGAATTTCTCCATTGTGAGATCAATAAAGCCTATCTTATCTTATCTTATCTTATCTTATCTTATCTTATCTTATCTTATCTTATCTTAATCATTTGGTGTGTTTTTGGGTAATAGTTTTCTTTTATTTGTTATAAGTTCATGCGTGGGTTACAGGCCATTTAGTTATTTAGTCTTTTGTGTTTTTCATCCTTTCATCTCCTCATTTAAGTTCCCTCAGTGCCTCTCTGTGCTCACTTTACAGCCTTTTTCACATTTCAGCAGTCAGAATCACGTGTTCCTGGTCCCAGTACTGACTCCTTGCGGTGTTTATCAAGTGTTACCATCCTCCTGTCTCCTCCCTTTTATAATCTGCCTGCATCCTGCCTGTGTCCGGGCCCTCCACAACAAACACAGCTCTATCTTAAAAAAGTTTGGCACTGACAACAAATGTTTTGTATTGTAGACTTCTCACAAGCTTTCCTGCTAACAGTTTGCATTGTCCGATTGTTTTCAAAAGCTTAAAAAGTTTACTTTCTATCAATAAGCCCATTATTCTTAACCATCTAACTTCATTTCAGTGGAGTCATAAACAGACAGGTGAGGCTGAGATCCAGTTCTCTATCCTGAACTCCTCTTAACTGTAAATCATTCAGATCGGCATTAAAAGAGGGGCAGATGTGTGCGAAATTATTTTCTTGAGTTCCCCCCAATTAAAAGGTTGCAGCCATCATTGCTAATTGCTCCTCCAGGAATGTCCGCAAACTCCAGGAGAATGCCTTCATGAGCGAGGTGCAAAAGAAAAAAAAGCCACGTGGCCGCCAGTGCAGAGCTTGCACGCACAATGAGGCAAAGATTTTTGGAAAGAACAACTTTTCGAAGATGGAGCCACTTCTACCTGAGAAAAACATCAAGAAAAGATTGAGATCCTGCAGGAACAAGGCGAGGAGGGTCAGCAGAAGAAAATAAACTTTGTTTAATCCAATGAGTGAATGATTAAACCTCACTGTGATTATTTGTGTGGAGAAGAAAATGTAAGCTCTACAGTGAGTCTGGATTTGTAAACTGTGGTAAAATGAGAACGGGTCACAATCAGTCAGAGATTAATGTCTATGCAGACAACGGCAACTGCAGATGTTGTGAAGAAGGCTCAACAGTATAATCTGGTGTATTTGCTTAAAAGAAAAAGATAAAATGAATGATCTGGTTTGAATGTAAAGCATGTAAAAGGAAAAAAATAACTTTTTGGCAGGACTGTGTGTTAGGTTGCACCTGTTTTCCTTTGTTTAGGCTGGATTTTGGAGCAATCTCCAAAGAGCTCCAAGCATAGAAACACGCTCACAACCTCCTCCTCTCCACGCCCTCCAGGTTCCTTCCTGCTTCCTGTTCCGTTGTCCCTCGCAAAGGAAGCCTGGCCATGCAGCAGGTTTCAGACTCAAACCTGTGAGTCACAAAGCCGTAGACCTTGTGAACACGGCTCAGAACTGAACGCCGAGGGGATTTTCTTTCCTTTCTTTTTGTCCCGACCTCTATCCGCCACGGCCCTCCTCATTGTTTCTTAAACAAACGGCTCATGGGGTCTTTAACTCGACGCACAAAGCTACATTTGTCCCCCCGCGTATGACCACCTGCTGGCACTTGGCTTTACTCTCCGGTGGGTGAGCTCCGTCCAGCTGGGAAGTCTGCTGACCGAATGCACCTGCTGGCTCTGATGTGAGCCCTGACTCAAGCAGTGAAAACGTTCATTAAGGCCGCTTTGTTTCAGACCATCACTGATACGGCTTTTTCTCGCTTTTTTTTTTTTTTTCCCAGTGTCCTGTCTAGCAATATGGCAATAGGAATTGATGTCTCAATGCCAGATAGAGCTCGACAGATTTTGCTTTTACAAGTGGAGCGTACAGCTTTCGCCATAGTGCTCCACTTGATTTATGCTTGTAAATAGCTTTATTATGATTCCTGCAAGGAGAATTTCAAATTATATGGACATGACAATGAGAGAGTAAAGGAAGAACAAAAAGTGAAAGAAAAGGAAAAAAAAGAGTAGAGGTGAAAGAAAGAGGAGATAAAAGGGAGAGAATGATAAAACCTTCTTTGTCTGCTCCATCACCTGGAAAGAGACACAAAAAGAACAGCACAACCAACAGACATAAAGCAACAGATACACTCGAATAACACCTAGATGCCATTGCTAAATCATATATATTATTATGTAAGCTGACATGTGTAATGTGATATTTGAAAAAAGAAAGTGAAAGAACATAAATAAATAAATAAATAAATAAATAAATTTTTCTCGCTTTTTGGAAGGAAATCCGCGAGAAACAAATGAGCACACACTGCTCCGACCGAAGGAGGCGAAGGATGCCGCTCATATAAGCTCATCGGTGCTGGGATGAGCTTATTGGAGCTCCACAAGAACAGTTTTTTCCCATCTGCTACCGGCCTTATGAACAAGACCAAGAGCCGCCCGTGAAACTGGTTTCTGTCTCTCTCCCCCGTTCAGGACTTACAAGTTACTGCGTTACATTAACGCACAGTTTACTGAGTGTATAGAGCTTCTGTATATATATCCTTCTTACTTTTTATTTTACTGTATTCTTATTTTTTGTCTGCACCATCAACATCAAGTCAAATTCCTTGTAAGTGCAAACCTACTTGGCGATTAAACTTGATTCTGATTCTGATTCTGATTCAGAATGACTTTTGGTCCTGGGCCTTTTCAGATTTATTTCCTGTGTGTCTCTGTTAACTTGTTACCAACGCCATTATAATTCGCCAGTGGCCGTCTGCTTTCCAATCGTTCCTCTGGACTCATTGCAGCAAGGCAACAGTTGCTCTTAAAGTGACACACAATGAAGTTGTTGGGTTGTGCTGTGACAGCTGTTTGCAGCGACCATTACAAGCTTCCAGTAAATCCCTTCTTCAACCTCCAGACTGCTTTTGTGTGTGTGTGTCTCTCTCTCTCTCTCTCTCTCTCTCTCTCTCTCTCTCTCTCTCTCTCTCTCTCTCTCTCTCTCTCTCTCTCTCTCTCTCTCTCTCTCTCTCTCTCTCGGTCCACGTCTGCTGGAATGTCCGACGGGAAGGCCTTTTATTAGGCTCATCCATACCACCACATTATAGGCTCTGGTTCCCAGGCAACTGCAGGTTCTGCCTGGTTACCACGCCGAGTGCCCATTCAGTGACATCTCTGGGCTGTTTGCCTCTTTCAGGAAACGGGCTTTTTGTTTTTGTTAAGGGGGGGGGGGGGGTCCCCTCCCTCCGCCCCCTCCCCTTCAGCTCCTTCAAAACTGACTACCATGATGTACCACCAATCCACCCCCCATCCCCCCAACGTCCCACCTCCCCTGTGCTTCATCACTCTCTATGCGGTGCTTTGGGGGTGGAGCTGACTGTCTGACAAAGCATCTGAGAGGCAGATCATTCTGAGCCTTTTACAAAGTACTTTATTACAGACATAGTGTCCAAAACTATTCATACCTCTTGAACTTTTATGGTTTTTTTTATTATTTTGTTACGATGCCAACACAAGCCTCTGCTGGATGGGGCTACAACCCCTGTTTAAATTCCAGCTTTTTATCATCTACACCGGTTTATCCGTGCAGAGATGTGGGAAGGGATGAGGACTGGTGTCTAGCTCCAGCAGTCAATAGCTGGAGCTATTGACTCGGGGAGTGGTGGCCTAGTGGTTAGAGCAGCATGCTTGCACTCAGAGAAGGATGCAAGTCCCCGGTTTGATCCCCAGTGCTGGCACTCTGGGTCCCTGAGCAAGACCCTTAACCCCAGAATGCTCCCCGGGCGCCGCACATGGCAGCCCTCTGCTTCCCAAGGGGATGGGTTAAAAGCCGAGAGCAAATTTTGTTGTAATGTATGTTTCAATGACAATAAAGATGATATTACTATTACTATTACTAGGTGAGAGGCGGGCTACAACCTGGACAGGCTGCCAGTCTATCACAGGGCAACACGGAGACAAACAACCATGCACCCACACCTAAGAGCAACTTAGAGCAATCGATTAACTTCAGAGTCATGTTTTTTGGACTGTGGGAGGAAGCTGTTATGCCTGGAGAGAACCCGCGCTTGCACAGAGAGAAGCCACGCACACTCCATGCAGAAAGTCAAAGCCAGGGCTCAAATCCAGGACTTTCTTGCTGCAAGGCAACAGTGCTACCAACTGCACCACCGTGCCCAGCTTTTCATGATTTAGGAAGCACTTATTATGACAAACACAAGTCTGTTATGGGGAAAAAGGCAAAAAAATGTGCAATAATCGAGTTGCAGAAGTATGCCCACCTTCAAATTATTTGCATTCAGCATCCATTTAGCGGTAGGGTTATATCCGTATCCCACATGTTGAATTGGTCACTTGAAAACTTTATTTCTCCCCTCATTTAGTCATTCTTTTGTTGAGTTAGATGTATGCTTGGACTCGCAGTGGACTCCTGAGAGACTGGAGAGGCTTTGGGCTAAAACTCCCGGTTACGTGGAACAATTCATGACTTCAACCTCCTGGACAAAAACACCACTTCTACATGAAGGAAATATAATCCTGCATGTTGCTGAATCCGGCAGTATGTCGTAACATGTAGGAACCAAGCAGCACAAACCAGTAACTTCTACGGTGTTGTTGTCAGCATCTTTGTCACCTCTCTGACCAGTTTGAGTTCCTCTTTTTCATCAATTCTGAGAAATGACCATATTTTGTAATTCTTGCTCCATATTTTCCTTCAGGAAAACCACTTCAGGAAAATATGGATGGCTGTTTTCATTGTGCCATTGTGTATATGAAATGCCAAGTAACTAGTTAGGACTCTTCTCCTGCCTGATACCTTTGTAAAAATTATGTCATCTTGATCCTTTAAAACTTCTTTTTTTTGAAAGAATGCAAATGAGCAGATTTCAAGAACTTCCTTATAAAACAGTTGCACCTTATTTCAGGTTCAACAGTTTCACTCTGATTGATGGTAAGCGTGAACTAAGAACTCTGCACAGGGTACAATTATTATTATTATTATTATTATTATTATTATTATTATTATTATTATTATTATTATTATTTTACATGATTTATAATTGTCTCATCCTTTTACATCCCCATCACCTTGCATTTTAACATGGGTGTATTCGCTTTTTTTTAGATCCGCTGTCATCAGTTACAGGCCTTCTGTTCTTTTAATCGATCTGGAATCTTGATGCACCTTATTGTGTAACGCATACAAAATAAATAAAAGATATTTGCTCATATGGAGATTTTACACTTGAATTGACATTTTGTACAAACCCCAAACACCCAGCGTTTCACGTTATAAATGATTTTTTCCCCCTGAGGAGTGAAAAAAAAAAAAAAAAACAGCCCAGGCTTTCTGTTTTCAACTTGGCCATATGACTTGCTAAGAATCTTAAGTCACCGGGCAAAACAAGTATGGATAAGCTCTTGTAATCCAGTCACAGTTTTGAATCACAATGTTGTTACTCACTGGCTGCAAAATCTTTGTTGCTTTTTTTTTTTTTTTTTTTTTTTTTTTACTTTTCTGTTGCCACAGCTTAAACGTTACCCTAACCATGTGACCTATATTCCAGTAGTAACCCAGTTTATTTATTAGATGTGCTGCAGTTGTTGATGGATTGTCTTGCAGGATTGAGATTAGACTGATGGCTAATGGATGAGCAATTCCACCAGCGGCTTTAATTTGAACACTTTTCATTGACTGGGCCAGAAGAAGGGGTGGCTGTGGTCTCAAACGGGGGGGTTGGTGGTGGGGTGTGGGGGGTTTGGAGTATTGTGAGCTGAACAGCAGAGTCCCACTCTGGCTGAATGGGCATTGTCATCTGGATTTCAATGGATAACCAAAATACTTTCTCCCGTCGTGGGGGTTGTTTTATGGATCGCTGGGAAGAGCATGCACAAGCCGAGGAGCTCCCCCCATGTCTCTGCCGTATAAGCTGTGGTTTGTTTTTAATAACACACTCTAAAACTAAGAGGTTTCCAACAATATATTCTGTTTAATCACAATAAAATGACAAAGTATTGCATCTTCATACACATGAACGATGGAACATAAACTCCTGGAAGTTATACAAAGAAAAAGAGATGCTTTCCTGGTGTGAAAAACTTTGCAGGTGCTCAGAAAAGCCAAATAATGGACTCCAGCATGACTCTCATACACAGATATTATATTCTAAGACTCAAAGGGGCTTTAATATGTGTGAAATTTGCTTTTCGGGTCTTCATTCTTATTGGATAGTGTCCAAGACATCTACACTGATCCTGGTCGGTTCATGTTCTGCTGATTGGATGTTCTAGTCAGAAACCAGTAATAAAAAAACCCAAAGAAAATAAATAACAAAAAAGTAGTTATTTGATTTTCGTTTTGAAGTACATAATTAGAATTTTAAATACAAACCGTTGTGCTTTTTGTGGTAAAAAAACAACAACAACAACAACAGATTAACACAAACATAAGGTGGTTCGATTCTCTTTTTATATTAAACATAATTAAGCTAAAATTGCCTGATTGGAAAAAAAAAACTGAATTGATGGTCCATAGCAGTTCTGCGTATATCAGTCGGCGCTGTATGGGTGTTGTCCCCTGTATTTTTGTATGACAAAACCATGTGTAAGATATTCAAAATTATCTAAAGTCTAAGTTGTTTTCAGGTAAATAGTTGCCACTTTTTTGTATTAAGTGGTGAGCAACTGTTGAAAACCATCAGCCCTCTAGTACCCCGCGTGGGTAGTGACGTCACGGGGTGAAGCAGCTTCTAAGGCAGTAGAGGAACATGAGAAAAGAGCTGTTTTCTTTTTGCCTGTGGTTTTGAATGTTTGAAACATGAAAAGAAAGTTAAACCAAATGTAATTCACGTGTTACTTCTGAATAACAACAACAAAAAAAGACAACAAAAGCGTGTATCGCGCACATTGTTATATCCAAATTTAACAATTCATATTTTAAAACGAAAATTAAATAACCAATTTTTTTAATGGTATTGCTGGTTTCTGAAGTGTCATTGCCGCTTTAGAAAAACTATAGCAGAATGTGGCGGCGTGCTGCCATTCTACTGTACAACTTTGTGCTGACAATGCACTTTGAAGACAAAGAACACTTTACATTTTCAGAGCTCAGACCTAATCAACCGGGTGGGCATCGGGGGTTTACGAGACAGCCGATAAACCTATAAAACTAATTATTTGACCAATTTACAAAAGCAGGTACCTAACACAGATACTCCTTTTTTTGTGGTGAACTACCTCTTGTAGTTGATAGTCTTTGTAAGAAAAATCTCCAGTAGACATAAAAAAAAATGTGTAAAAAAAAAAAAAATGGCCCGAAAATATTGAAGGACCAGAGACGCTTCCGATGATTTCAAAGTTCAAATGTATACATAAAAAGTTGGAGGTGCAAAAACAAGGTCCGTAAAAAAACAGTTTTTAAGCTGCAAGTCTCTTTTACGCACCGTCTGCTCTGAGCAATGGACGCAGCTACACATAATTCCTCTTGTCATACTCCCCGTTCTGCGAGGCTCTCTTGGTCGGTGCGTATTTTACAGAGTATCCCGTGTTCCCGCTGGAGGGACAGGAGCAGCACAGAAGCGTCCCCCCGATCAGCAGCAGCGCCGTGGCCGCCCAGCCGATGTACAGCGCCGCGCCGATCTCCCTCTTCTTGGATGCAGGCACCTGCGGGTTGTAGAAGTCGGAAATGATGTTGTTGGCCATCCAGCAGAGAGGCACCAGCACAAAAAGGCCACTGACGATGTAGACGACCCCGCCGGCGTTCACCACGCGAGCTTTCACGTACTCCGTGCGGATGCAGTTGGTGCACTGCGCCCCCGCGATCACCACCATGAGACCCAGCACTCCCATCACGGAGGAGATGATGGTGAGCGCTCTGGCCGCCTGCAGGTCGTGGCTGAGGGCGAGGACGGAGTCGTGCACCTTGCACTGCATCTGCCCGGTGCTCTGCACCACGCACGACATCCACAGGCCGTCCCAGATCGTCTGTGCCACCACGATGTTGGCCTCGATGAAAGCCGTCACCTTCCACATGGGAAGCCCGCACGCAACCATGACCAGGAGCGAGCCAAATACGCACATAGCAAGTCCCAAGATTTCCAATCCGGCCGACACCATTTTTACGCTTCTCTCTGCTATCTGTCCTTTTTTCTTTTAAAAAGTTGCTCAAACACTCCAGCAAGCAGTGAACTGTTTCGCCTCTTTATACCTGGTGGCTTTAGGCGTCAGTTGCGCATCAGTCACTGCGTTCACTTAGAAATATAGGACCGTCGCGCCCCGGCTCTCTTTCTCGGTGAGTGGATGGGAAAACAACTGGAAACGCAGGAGCGCCGGACCACGAATATCTGCGAGGTGGGGGTGTGAAAGCTCAACGAAAAACTTTCCTCCAATCCGCTGCGGCCGCATCCTCTGGGGACCAATGAAAATGTAGGGAAGTTGAGCGACTGAATAAAGCGGTCCAGAGCGCATTGTGCGTTTGAACAGTTATTTCCAGTGAATAGAGGGGCGAAGGGCTTAGAAGTAGGGGAGGGGGAGCGGGTAAGTTTTAGTTTTTTTTTTTTTTTTAATCAGCTTTGAAACAGTGGCTTAATGATTTTTCAGACATGATGGAAGTTTAATGCTGCATGTCTGTGCCAGACATGCAGTAGAAAGAGCATCTTCACACCTGATTGGATATAAGGTTGAGCGATTTTAAGGCTCTTATAATAAAAGGAGAAAATACATAAATAAATAATGTATATTAAGGTCTAATATATTATTATTGCAGACGAGACAGAAAACAATCAAACATTTTTTAAGACAGATCCAATTTATCCAGATAAGTAGTTGTTAAACATACACAGATTCAAATTCAATTACCGTAGATATGTCTTGTTAAATTAAATACTTTCAGTGATTCTAGTTATATTACAACGCAGACAAGGTCGGTTTGTTACGACAGTTGGTAAAAAAGTTTAATCTATTTATTAATTCGCTGTGAAACAAACAAACAAACAAACAAACAAACAAACAAATAGATAAATCAACGTGTCTTAGGTTTTTAAGCTTAAAAATAAACCATAAAACAAACAAATAGATAAATAACCATTTCTCAAGCTTATGCATAATAAAATACAATAATATATCACTCACCTGTATGGCTGTATGATCTCACCTGTACGCATGTTTTAACTGTAAATACTGCCCATATTTTACAAAGACATACCTCTTATATATCACTCTATTAATGTGGCATGCACTTACTGCTTATTGCACTTTTGGTTAGATACCAAACTGCATTTCGTTGCTTTGTACCTGTATATGTGTCATGATAATAAAGTTAAATCCAATCCAGACTAATCTAAATGTTAAATTTATGAGCCTACTAATATACATAATAAATATGTCTTGTAGTTTTAAGGTCACTAAAATAAAAAAATAAATGAGAATTTCTTAAATTTCCACATAGAATAATTTCCTTCAGTTGCGCATTCTTTTGACTTGTTCAGTATTTGACCTTTAAGTGATTGAGTCCAAAACAGCACACAGTAAGACAAACTAAATGACAAACTAAACTAAACTAAACTAACTAGATAAATAGCTCATGTTTGAATAAAAAAACTAGACTGAAATAAAAAAATATGCAGGTAGCTATTTATGCATTTTGATGGAATTTCTGATGTGTTTAAACAGAGGATATTTGCTTTTAACCTGTATAGGAAGGAATAAGCCTACCAATGAATCCAACTGTTTTAAAAGATTATTTAAAAAAAAAAAATGTCACGTATGTTAATTAACATACTGAGATGAATAGAGATTGTAGAAATAGCCTGCAAGATTTTCAAAAAAATATATATAGCCTACGTATTAACTCTGGGCAGAAATTACTTATGAAATGTGAAAACAAATAAGTCCTTTGATAAAATGTGTATTCTGCTTATTATAACCCTCTCTCTATGCTCAAGTAGGAAACGGTTTTCCGTCTAACGGCAGAACATGTTTTTGATTAATTTGACAGCTAACTCCAGTGGTTAGAAACGTTGCAAAGCAGGCACATAGAGTAACTAAAATACTTTAATCGCCATATTGGCTCTAATGTGCCGGGTCTTGAAGCGGTCAGGATTAGATCTGCTGAGCCGTAATGGCGTCAGTTACGCGACGGGACGGCCGTTGACCGGAAGCTTCTTGGTTAGAGAGGAAGGCGGGCTCAGGGAAGGAGTTTCCGGGTTCCCCTTCCTGGGCTGGGACGGTAGCAACAGGGAAAAGGCTCCGGTTGATTAACAACACCTCAGAGTAACGTACAGGTAAGGCGCTGTACGCCCGTTAAAAAGTAAAATTGTTTTAAAACTTTAGCTCAGTCGGTGGAGAAGAGCTCGCTGGCTGAAGCCTCCGAGGAAACCAAGTTGGCAACGCGACACTGGTGGCCATGCTAAAGTAACAACTGTTGCATGCTAAAGTTTGACATGTAACGTTAGCCCGGGTACCTATTTGTTTTACGCTTAAATATGTTTATCAAACGTAGTGTTAAAGTGTGAGATTGTAATGTTTTTCAATAGTTTATGATGTGTTTGGCCAAGATGTGAAAGCAACAGTGTCCTTGTCCCAGCTGGTGTTCTGTAAACTTTGTGTTTGTGATAAACTGGGTGTGGTGGACATCAGTGTTACACACTGAAAGGCCCTCAGACACGTTTAATAAGATTTACTCTTTATTCTATTTCTCCCCCTCACCACTTTTACACACGTCCACACACATTCTTCTCATTCCTTACTAATTTTTACAAGAAATAAATTTTTTTGATTGCTTTGAACTCACTTATTGTCATATTGTCTGGTTGTTTTTAAATGTGCTTTATGAATGATGGGATTGAAAACTCGTTGACATCTGTAGGGAGGTTTGAGACTTGAGCATTTTCTGAAAAACTACCATAAACATTAAACTAATTTACTGCTAAAAATAGAAATGGGGCGATCAGAGATTTTTTTTTTTTTTGGCCAGATTCCGATAAACCTTTTTGTAAAGCTTTCACTTGCTACCAATTTCTCTCTAAGTACCATAAATGGGGGAAAAAAATTTAATTTCCTTCCTGTATGAATTGAAAAGTGATGTCTTGATAAAATGATAAAACATGTATAGCAAATTAAAATATTTATCTTTCAAAAACAAGGCAAAGTTATAGGGCTGTCTCATTCTGGATTACATAAACTCTATCAATACAGTAAAAAAAAAAACAGTTTAAAAGTTTCATTGTGCAAAAATAAACATACAAAACACAAATAACTACAGTTAACAGCTTCTATAATTTATTCATTCACAAGACCGATTAAAGTAAATTATTTTGTTGTACATCTGGAATTGCAGTGTTCTCCGATTGTTTTTTTTAAATCTTATTTTTAGTCATTTATTTTACATGTATGGATGCAGGAGATTTCTCATTTTATTTTCTCTTATTCCCAGTGTTTAGCAATAAGGAATGACTAATGACCTTGCATTAACTGACTTCTCCTGCATTGTCTACATTTCAATTGTTTACTTTTAAATCACTGCTGCACCTTATACTGTAATTTAATTTTACTGCAATTTACAAGCTGTATGCAATGAAATTTCGTTCTGTACGCACTCTGTGCACACAAAATGACAAATAAAGTTGTCTAAGTCTAACTGTGAGATTTCCCAATGAACAATATTTTCTAATCTAGTAAACACGACCTGGTAGGGCTTATATGGACAGGGCTTATATTTGGTGCGTTTACTAATCATAAAAAGATCAAATGCTTCATTCCGTACGATCGCCTGTCAGGACAGGTGCAGCGTAAATTTGTCCGATTCCACTCTCCAGCTGGTTTATCCCTGAATCTGTACTAGAAACTCATGTTAAGCCTATATGTTATGTGACATTTCAACTCTAAAACTGCTTCTTTTATCAGTTGTTCTTTAGCTTTTTTATTGTGTTCCGCGTCTGAATAACAAATACATTTTAATTTCAGACAGTAACAATGGGGAAACAATCAAATAATTGTGTTATGTGGCAGCAGGCCACTACTAGCGAATAATCATTCATCTCCGCTTGTGTTTTTGGCCCACTGACAACATGCATGTTCCACTCCCATTCTTACTAAGCACTTCAAGCTTCAAGCACAAAGACTGATTTTGGGAACTGTAATCTAATGTCCACAGCTGTCTCCTGCTGCAGAAAACGGCTTAGTTGGACGGATAAGTTTGATATCAAAGGAATGTATCCTGCTGGCGAACGACGTCTCAGAACTGTGATCACGCTCGCTTAACCGGTCGCTGACCTTTGCCCTTTCCTGTGACCTTATCTCCCAAAACACCGCTTGCCACTCATCTGTCTAACTCCACAAAACTACCAGAGGATGTTTCCTCTTGTTGTGAGGTGGGGTGTGAAATGCAACAACAAAGCATTATTCATGTTGACAAAGTGAGCTAGTTGTTATTGACTGACGATGCTGCACACAGGTCTACCTCTAATTCACTGGGATAAATGTAAAAGAACTTGGAAAAAACAGCCAGTAACCCAAAAATAACAAGCTTCCCCTCTAAACGAATAAGAGAATAAGAGGTAGACCAAACTTGTTGTCATGAATTAAATAGCTGAATTGTTCCAAAAAAGCCAAGCTGTCCAGATATGGTTACATTGAACCAAATTATCTCCTTTAAACCAATATTATTCCTATTATCAAAAATGTAAAAGGAAGAATAAAATTGCAGTTGAGTTGTTGAGTTTGGTCACAGTGAGTGAGTTTGGGTGGTCATTAATATTTACGCGTTGCGTAACGAAGGTCAGTAAATTAAAGTTGACCTGTTTGGAGGTTTTTGCTGTATTCCTTATCAAAAGAAGAAACTCGTGCATTGAGTTAATTGGCAACATACTGGCACAGACCTTCTGGGTTTGCACATGTAAAAACGCTGCGGTTTCCTTTCTGTTTAAGATGCAGCCTCAGTATTTCTCTCCTAGTCAATTTGCGTTGATTGCAAAATGCATGAAGGACTAAGCACTTCTGCTTTATGCATGAAGGTCCCTATTTCTGTCTTCTACCCTTTTCGAGTGTGTTTTTAACGAAAAACCGGGTAAATGAGTAGAGATTAGGGTTGTCAAAAGTATCCATACTCAAACGCTGTGTCCGGATACAATACTAATTTGGCAAGCTATCGTCAATACTAAATATTTTATATATGAGGCAAACGTAGAAGGGAAACCCAAAGATCTTTACAAGCCTTTGAGCAAAAAGTGCTTTAAGTGGTGGCAACGAAGTCAAGCGGCACAACAAACTTGGCCAAACAACTCAAGGACCAACCCCCTGACCTTAATGATGAAATCCAACAGGTTAATAAATTAAAGTTACATTCAGAATTTAATTTAGTACGTTAAATATATTACTGATGTAGGTGTGACCGTTGGTGCGCATTAATGTTGTGTGATTAGCTGTGGCGAGCAGGCTATTGGCATACGTTAAATTTGGGTTATTTAGCATTTGTTTGCACTTATTTAAAGCACGTTCCATGTAAAGTGTCCTGAGATGACATGTTGAGAATTGGTGCTATATAAATAAAATTTAATAGAAGAATTTAATTGAATGTTGCGATTGAAATAGGTCAGTTTTTATGTTACTAAAATATTTTTATACCTTTTTTAATTATTTGTAAAAAAAAAAAAAGAAAAAAAGTATCCCTGTGGTATCAAAAATGGTATCGAGTATCGGATATTTTCCTGGATATCCATATTTGAGTTTGAAATTGCACTATCGTGAAAACCCTAGTGGAGATGCAGTTGAAAAATATACAAAGTAAATCTGAAAATTACATTTTACAGCTGATATTATCTCTTTAATATGATGCTGATAATCACAACATTCTGCTTTCACGGACTGTTTCATAACATTCAGTCGTTCTGGGGACTTTTACTGTGCCCTGTTGCCAGGTTTATTGTTTTAGCTGACCAAGACTTTAGTTGTAATTTTTTTGTTTTTTCAGGTATTATAATAATAAGTGGGAAAAAATTTTTTTTAATCCCAGTAGGGGCTGATGTGCAGACGATTGACACCACCTGTGGAGAAGATGAATTGGTCCACTAGGAGTGTTAGACCTGTTCTGAAGTTTATTGTTTTTCGCCAGCTAATGATTCAACTGGAAAACTTGTGAAACACACCAAGAAGTTTGCCTTTTCTGAAGGGGCATTTTCCCCAGTATGATCCAAACAGTTTAATCTCCCACAAGCATGACCCGTTGATAGCCGTGTGTTTGTGTGCGTAAGCTCTTCTGCGGTCTGGCCAATTAAATGGCTTTTAGTAGAAAGCCTTATTGAAGTGTGCCTCCCGCTTGTCCGTCCCGTTGTGTTGTCTTTGGGAGATTACAGCCGCGGTATTGGAACAGTTTAATTAATGGGCCGTCGGACTGATGCTGGTTCCCACAGAGCCCGAGGAGGAACAACACTTTAGGGGTCTGCCTGTGTATGTGTTTGATGCGCATGAATGCGTCTGTGTGGCCTGCTTTTGTAGCTCGCACGTCCATTAGAAAAGAAAACACCTTAATTATTGCATTATGTGTGTTTTTAGGCTAGAAACCAATGATTAGGCCGGTCTTACCCTGAGCCACGAGTCAGTCTGCTGGTGTGTCCACCACTTTGTTCCAAGGCAGGAATAATGCCCGTCAGCTTATCTGGTGCTTGTTGAATTACCAGGAGGTTAGTCACGAGATTCAATGCAGATTATGTGATGGCTCATGTAAAATGGCGACGTCTCCTATGTCACCAGAGGGCTAAAATTTTCATTTTACTCAGAAGAGATTAACACATTTTGTTTTTGTATGTTCAGAGGCTCATGTTTCCCAGATTTGGCAGAATTAGACCGACTTGTCCGTATCGCAGTAGATCGTAGTAGATTTTCAGAGTTTATGTAAAGCTGTTATGTAGGCAGATGTGTTACAGATGTGTCCCTCCCCCACCAAGGTCTGGACTATGACTATAGGCAATTTTCAGGTCCCTGATTGCACTTGATTTCAGATTCAATATGGCTGCCTCTTATATAAACTGTTGAAAGTTGCAGGAGTCACTTTGAACTAGGCTACACATTAAGATATATCGTCATAACGAGATCAGTGTGTATCGCAGTGAACTTTTTGGAGTGCAATAAATGATTAGCTTGTGTTTTATGTATTTTACATAATATTTAGCCAGTTGTGGAGAGTCACACAGCAGCAGATGCTCACACGGGGCACGAAGCTTGTTGCCCAGAATGAATAGAGTAGTGCACGATATCCGTCTGTGGACACATTCCTTTCCTGCTTGATTCCGGTGATTGGCAAGAAATACATTATTAGCTTGTACTGCTATTAATACGTAATCTAGTCACAATAATTAGCAAGTCCCACCAAGTTCTCCAAGGTGCAACTAGAACCTGTGCTCAACCCTAGTGTGAAATAACTCCCATATCTGATCTTCAAAACCAATCAAAGGCAGCATCATTGGTTTTATTTACAGGTTCTTTTTTATTAATCAGTGATCCAACATTAATGCTAACCTAAACCACTTAGACCAGGCACTATTAAAGCTGCTAACACAAGACTGAAACGTCTTGTTTTCATTTATTCAGTTACCGACGCCGGATTTCTCATCTGACAGCTGAACTCAAGACACAGTCTAAATAATTCTGCCAGGCATGTTATTTCCTCTTAAAGGGCTCGTATTTCTTGGGGAAGTCTCTAACACTTTCCTCCTGCGTTGACCGGGTCACGTCCTTGTCTTCGCGGGGTCCTTGCCGCCCTAAATGATTGGTGTGGCTTTGTAGCACTTGACCTTGAGCCGTGGACGAGGGGGAGACACGTGTTCTCCTTCAGCTGAGCTGCCCCATATCGGAAAGGTTTCAGGAACCAAGAGACTAAACATCCATTGTTCTCCCATCAGCCTTGGTGAAACCACCCTGTCAGTATCAAGGACCGCTGCTCATTTTATGGAGTTACAAAAAGGGGCCCAAAACTGCTATGCGGCACATTTTACCTCATGGTTTTACTCCCCCAGGGTCCATGCACTGGGTTAGTCGTGTACCAATGGCCAGGGCTCAGGTCTCCATGATGCCTGTTTCTGAATCAGTGTTTCCAGGATCAAACTGCATCTCCAGGGTGACAGCACGCCTCCTTCTATTGCTTATCACACAAGAGCCAGAATGTTTTTCATCAAATGAACCCTGATCTTCCTGCTCAGTCACCACGCTTCTGATTTAGCGATTACTTTTGTTCCTTCATCATCTGTCTGGAGTCAAAAGTGCACGGGGCGCTCAAGACTGTAAATGGTGCACATAAGGGCAGCTGCCATTCTGCAGAACGTTCAGCTTCATTAAGAGCTTTTGGTTGAATCCTGTTCTGGCCACATAAATGTATTGCTACCAAAAATGCTGTTGAAAAGAATCTATATGATATTTTCACTTTGGCATCTGCTCCACTAAATCTTTTGTTTTTGTCTGCAGGCTTATCAGACCTTGTTTAGAAAGCAGTGATGTCGCAGTCTGGAGAAAAAGGAAAGGTGAGGATCTGGACACAGGCTCGCGGTCTTTACATTATAAGGGGAGCTTATGAATGAAGCACATGTGGATTGTTATGGTGATGATGTTTTTCACACATTCTTGGATACGCATTTGAAAAGGATATCCTGTTTTAAATTCCAGTGTTTCTTGACTTGGTTTTGTTGCTTGTTGTGGTTCAGTGATATACTTCACTAGCAATCACACATAAAAAAAACACACCTGCACAGACTTTAGAGCTGGAGAAATTACCCGTTTTTGGAGTGAAACTGGTAAACCATAAGAAAACACGCGAACAAAATTAAAGATGTAAGATGTTTTCTATTTTTTGTTTGTTTTCTACAGTTTCCAGATTCAGCTGGCTATGTGGGTTTTGCAAACCTCCCAAACCAAGTGCACAGAAAATCTGTGAAGAAAGGCTTTGAATTTACCCTTATGGTAGTTGGTGAGTGGTTACCCTTATGCTGATCAAATAAAAAAATAAAAAAGAATAGATGATGACTTTTCTCCTCTTTGTCTGCTAGGAGAGTCTGGTTTGGGCAAATCCACACTTATAAACAGTCTGTTCCTTACCGATCTCTACCCTGAACGCTACATCCCCGGTGCTGCTGGTAAGCTCATTTAATGCACACTAAAACGTGAGCTGACGCTCACAGACACGCACTCTGTAATAAGGAAGAAATGTCTGCAGCTAAGTCTCCAGAAAAGACTGCTTGGAATGTTGAGGTCTTCAAAATGACAAGTCCTTCTTATGACTAAGTTAGATTAGGATTTGTTTTACTGAATAACAATTGACCATGTCTTCCCAGGTCGGGTAACGATTTTAGATGTAAATATAAAATGTCGGCCATTGTTAAAAACTGGCGGGTTGTTTAAGAAGTCAAGTTTTAAATGTTGCTTTTCAATCCACTGTTCAGTTTTGTTATAAAACATTCACAATTTCCACAATTACTTTATCTTAAAGCTGGAGATTGTGAAATGAATTCCTATTTATTTATCTTGTTAAGAGGCCTACATCTAGACTTTGTGATAGGGGCACTCAATTTTCACATTTTTGCCAAATATAGGGGTGAAATAAAGTTTTTATCATTGTATGAAGATTTCGTATTAACTATAATTCAATGTTTTCTCCTGGGTTTTGTGCCTGTGCTAACTTTTTTCTTATCTCTCGCTTTTACCTGACAGAGAAAATTGAGCGGACAGTCCAAATTGAGGCATCTACTGTTGAAATTGAGGAGAGAGGGGTGAAGCTTAGACTCACTGTGGTCGACACCCCCGGTTATGGCGACGCCATCGACAGCCAGGACTGGTATATCCGATCTAATTCTGAGGAGTTAGAACCGAGGGTGGAAATTAGCACTCGCCACTGCCCAAATGTGGATACATTTATGAAAAATGTTAAAGTTAAACACTTATTTTAATGAGAAATTGAAGAGAATTGTCAAGTGCGAGTTACACTTCTGGCTCGTTTTTGATGAGAGCAGCCAGTCAATCTTTCCAGCTGTCGGCAGCCTGTGCGAACGGCTGATCGAGCTGCAGACCCAATGGATGACACAAACTCCAAAACATACAAACACAATAAACCCAGAGCAACAGATAATAAGTTAGAAAAAGAAGTTACAAACTCATTCTTAAAAATAACGGAAGAGTGATAGACCACAAGATTAAGAATAAATAAATTATACAGTTCATATGATTTGATACACAAAAAAGAAAAATTATGGTTGGCAAAAATGTATGAGTGGCTGGTACAGTTATTTTTCCACTGGCCACTGTGGCAAGTGGGAAAGATATAAATTTCCACCCCTGGTTAGAATAACTTTGAGATTATCATTCTTTTCTTCTTCTTTACATAACTTTCCTTAAAAATGTGTAATGTGTTTTGAGTATGTTCGGTGGTGTGTAATGTGTATAAAGCTGGTGTGGCCATGGTGCATTAAAAAAGTGTGAAAGGCCTTTTGAATGTTCAGTCTGTCATTCATAGAAATATTTGATACTACTGTCTCTGCTTCCTTTACTTTCTTCTTATTCTAAATTAAATGTTTTTGTTTTTAAAGAGTATTTAACTTTGTCTCTTTTTTGTAACATCAGCTTCAAGACCATCATCGAGTACATTGACAATCAATTTGAGCGATACCTACATGACGAAAGTGGGCTGAACCGAAGGCACATAGTGGACAACAGGGTGCACTGCTGCTTTTATTTCATTTCGCCATTTGGACACGGGTAAAAATAACTCAGACATTGTTTTATAAACACGAATAATAAGATAGATTTTGGTTATATTATTGTAAACATGCATGGACAGTATAGATTAATGCCTCTCGGTAGCATTGTTCATGTTTAATACTGCTAAGACAGAACTTCCGGAGTTGAGAGTCCTGTTTTTGTTTCTTAAGCTTCTGCTGGCTAAACTGCATTTTTTAAAGTTTTGTGAAACAAGCTTCCTCTAATCATCTAGTTCTACTTTTGCTGTAGGTTTTATGAGTCTTTCTCCTGTCAACTTCCTCTTTTTTTGGGTCTTCTTCGCTTAGTTTTTGTCGTCTCTTCTTTCTCCCAGTCTAAAGCCTCTGGATGTGGAGTTCATGAAGGCCATCCACAGCAAAGTCAACATCGTTCCAGTCATCGCAAAGGCTGATACGCTCACACTGAGGGAGCGGGATCGTCTGAAGAGGAGGGTGAGTTTGATAAACGTCACACATTCACTCTTTTACATATGACTCTACCTTCTTGTTAAACGTGCTTTCTCCTTTTAAGCAGACATTAAAGGTGAATAGCCACATTATATGCTTAAAAAAAGACCAAAAACATTTGCTCATGATGAAATAAGGCACCAAGCCTCCATCCTGATAATGTTTTGATGGTCCTTTTTGTGGATAAAAATAGCACCAGCTGCGGGCACGATTAGCAGATATAAACAGACATGGCGCCATCTAGCGTCAGTATCGCAGAACTATCATAATTCCGGTTGCTTAATTAATAAATCATAATTAAATAATGCCGTACCAAGCCTGGCCCTCTGCAATGCCTCACAGTAAAGCGGCAGCTCGGCGTGATCAAAGACTAACCGTTATTAATTAAACAGATCTACTAAAACTCTAAGAGCCCATATCAGAACATTTACTCACATCAGTCAACTCTGCGGTCACATCTGAGCAATCGGCAGGTTTAGCGTCCGCTTTAGTGAACACCAACGTTCAGGCTGTATTCCCAGAGACATTCCAGGCATTTCCCTCTTGGAATCATATTTTTCTGCGTTTTTTTCTTTTTCTTCACTTGATCTTGGACCTTTCTTCATTGTTTTGCTGGGACATGCTAATAGCCGTTAGCCGCTTCCTTGTTTTAACACCTGCTGCGCATGCGCACTGACGTACTTCCTTTAAAATCATAAATAAACACGAAAGGCTTTATTTACTAACAAACTGAGTGAAAAAAAGCATAAAACACCAAAATAACAACTAACACGCCAGCAGGATGTGATAATCAGAGTGAGCTACTGATGTGTAAATAAAGAAAAGTCAAATAACGTGGCTATGCACCTTTTAAGATAAAAGCTTTGCTGCATTTCTTTTGGATCTTTTATTTTTTTTCAGCCCACCTGCAGATGAAAGGTCTATCCATTAGATGTATAAACCGATTTAACAAAGTAATAACAATATTTTGCCGAGACCTTAATCTTTCATCCACGCTGACTGGAATCTCGGTGCGTCAGGCATCTTTATGTTTGTTTTAAGAGCAAACGTGTGCTTCCCCGTGTAATTACAGTGATGTATGACCTTTTTTTGTTTTTCATGACACCAACAGATTGTTTAAAAGTTCAGGGAGGGGCAATAAATGAGAGGAAACTGGAGGAGGAACAGGGGTATAAAGAGTGTTGTATATAACATCGATGAGACACATATCATCCAGTGTTAAGTCGTTCCAGATACTTCCTATTGGAGCAGACCCAGGTGTCTGCCTGACTGCCTGCATGTCCAAAGGGGGAAGGACGTAGTAACACCTTATTTTATGGACACTTAGGAGTGTTTTCAGACCATAACCTCACATATGTATTACGAGTTAGCAGGCTTTCCTGCTTTTTTAGCCCTTCCTACAAGACATTTTCATTTTGCAAGTTTCTTCCAACTTTTATGAGTTGACCAGCCTCTCAGACTGGCGCAGTCCTACAGTGTACTTACATAAATGAACGCGCCATTGCCAAGCCAGCAATATTTGTTTATAGTGAAGGGTTGCTCAAGCTGGTTCTTCTCTTCGTTCCTACTCATCAACTTGGCTTTGTCATGAACCCTTACTGTCTCAGGGGCATAACAGGGTTACCTCTAATCCCCCGTGCCTTGGTCCTTACATAAGTCACTCAGAGGTGACAAGCAGTGGTTGCATTACTTATTTAAAAGTGGCTTATAAATGGGGCTAACACAATTCCTTGAATTATTCAAATATCTTGATAATTTGCAGTTGCAGATTGTGTTTTAAGTACGACAGTGACTGCAGTTGCACAACATGCCTCTGTTGCATTATGTGTGATGAAGAAAGAGGTTTGCCATATCGGGTTGGCTTTGGTGCACGGGTTATCATGCTGGTTCAGTTTTAGTCATATAGCATCAACTGTCGTTTCATGGCTCTCTACAGGACAACTGAGTCCATTTCATATCCAGTCATATCGGATCAAACTCAGTTAAATTAAATCCTGGGGTTTCCTCCAGAAAACTGACAAAGCCAGGCGGTAGTATCAGTAAGGAGGTGGGTGTCGGAGCGTTGTGTGCCCTGTTGCTGCGCAGCTCAAATGTTATGCTAATGCTAGCTTAGCATGCAGCACTGTTCAGCATTTCTTTTTCCTTGTCTGTCTGCCTGGGAAAGTTTCTTCGAACAACGCTTCTGTGTTTTTCTTGTCTTTAAAGAGGGCCACATGTTTTTTCTAGCTATTCTCCGCATGTTGGCGCAGCAGCTCATGTCTTTGGGTAAGGTGTGCATGCGAGTCAACAAACGAAACAGTTTGAGCAGATGTGAATCGGTCAGTTTATATAGATTATTCAAATCGGTGTCTTTGAATAATTAATTTTTAGTATTGCTTGTATTGAAAAATTTTATTAAAATATTATTTTGACAACTCTACTATACATCATCTTTGGTATTACTGTTACTGATGTATAAAAAAGTGATTCGGCCCACCGAGCTTATAATACAGTGTAATTAGGTTATATACAGTCCATAATAAGCCTACTTATAGGGCTGTATCAAATCCAGTTGGCCATTAAATGCTAACTTAAAAAAAAAAACGTTTTAATGCCAGGAAGCCCATCCAGTTTGATCGATTACAACAATTCCTCCTGAGCAAGTATATGGCGACGGTGGACAGCTAGTTAAAACACATCTGGTCATAATAAAGGGGTTTTACCCAAAGTCAGTTTTATTCTTAGCCAACTTTACGCCCTTTTTATTGAACGTCAGCCTTTCTGTCCACCTTCCCTTCATACACAGACCTCCCACCAACTTCTCATTCAGGTCTCGGAGCCTGTAGCCTCGTAGGCGTCAAAGTAGGCGGCTGACTACTTTGTTCTCTGTGCTCTGTTCTCTCAAAGCTGCTTGTTTGTTTTTCCTACATTTCTATAGCCATCTTGCTTTAAAAACCCTGATGTCGCATCAAGGTCCATCAGAAAGTCTCACATTTGGCATGAAAATGTAGGTTTTTTGTTTTGTTTTTAAGACAAGGGGAATGTTTGTGAGCGTATCAAAAGGCATGGACTTAGTAATCACACATATCAAGCATTTTTCACCAGTGGGAGCCGTTTTAAAAGTTTTAAACAGAAATCCATCTTTTTGTAGTCTTAACATGACTTTATAGTATGATTCCAGTCTTTGGCGTTGTTCTTTGCAGTGACCTTCCTAGACCTTTTAAGTGTTCCTTTGGCACTTAACATTAACAATCCCTGTTTCCTGTCACCACAGAGTCCCAGAGAAAAGCCCAAGCTTGCCAGCTTGGAGCAGGTCACGTGTCCTGATTATGAGTCGGACGTGCCATTTGTCTTTAAGCTAAACCTAAGGTTGTTGTTTTCTTTTTTTTTTTTTTGTTATAAACATGTAGCCGGTAGCAGCACAAATTAAAATGCTGCGGTATTTCTCCAGGTTTTCACAGCCTTGCTGTCCACGACCCTATCTGTCCATCGGTTTGTCCACATGCTCCACTAAATGTTCCCCTAACAGACATTTCCCATTGTATACCAAGTAGCAATTAGCTAGAGAGTTGGACAAAACCTTCTAGGAAATCCTCACATGCTTTCTCAGAAAACCATACCACCTAGGAATTAACAAACCATTTTCTTTGCTGTTATCTGCACAAACAGATAAATGTTTTTATCCTGTTTTCTTGTCTAAATACGCACTTTATCTTAAGTCTTTCCACTGATTGGAAGTTTCTTGGAAAACCATTATTGCCAGGAAATCTAGAGGGTTAATTAACAAATCTCCATTTAGTAACGACACCGTGTCTCTGAAGGGGAACAGATTCTTCTTTTTATCTGCTGTTGGGTTGCAGTTTGGGCACGTACAACTTTTATTTTAAACTCATTTCATATAAAAAAGTATGCTGCCAAAATGCGTTTGTGCAGTCCAATGTGTTTTCAGCACATCTAAAAAAAAAAAAATTTCTAAAGAATAGAAGAAATTTTTACATGTATTCCCCTTTTCAGGGAATCTTTTTCTCTTACTTTTGTTTCCAGCACACATGCAAGCAATCAGTCTCGCTGTAAAGCTTATACATTTATCTTTATTAAGTGTCTTTAGGAAGAACTGGTTTATGTATTATTAGGTTCGATCAGATTAGCTGAAGTGGCTCTGTGCTATACGTGGCCAATTCTCCGCAGGCACTTCTATACAATGAAGGACGCCAGACCTTCCTTTGAGGTTAGACCTCCAGGAGCCAAGAAGCTGCCAGAAAGCAGAAAGCCTCGGATGATTGATAACGTTGAGGGTTTTGCCCTCACAATTTATTAGTTTGTGTTTTTTAGCCGGCACTTTCTCACAGTTTGGAGCCATTTTTCTCATAATAAATCCCGGCTCCCCTGTGCTTTCCTCAATGCTTGTCCATTCTCTCATTATGAGGGGAAACGGCTTGTATGGAACAATATGAGTTTCCTCTAATGTGTCAAAACTTTTCCATTGAGAAGACTCAACCTGCCGCCCAGTACAGCTCGGGCTCAAAGAACGGGTTGAACATTTCTCCCATCCATTTTTACCACTCATCCCACTTAATTCTGCTTTCCTCACACCCAGTCTTTCCTCCCCTGGAACTGCCTCACATAACGGTTGCGTACTTTGTCCTTCCATCTAATGCCAATTTCCTTCACCGGGGTTGCTGTGGTCCTGGTTCATAAGTTGCCCCAAGGAGGCTGATCCTCTCAGTCTGGAAACCTAAAGTCATATCCTGTATGGGGCTTTAGTCTCAAACGGTACTGGGCTTGTTTTTACCAAGAGGAAAGCACATGACTGGTTTAGACTGGAATTTTAAGGTGAGCAACAAATAAAGTTGTCTGGTTTGAGCTGAGCACCAACGTGCCTGTCATATGTGTCTGATCCCCTGCCCCCAAAAAGCTTGGTGGACAGTAAATTGATAAGTTTTTGTAAAAATGAGCTCAGTTACAACAGAATCACCTTAGAATAAACAATCTTTGTGTCAGCGGTGCATAAATTTGTCTCAAAAATATTGTAACTACCTGTTATTTTTTTATGGTTTGAAGAAATCCACCAAACAAAACAATCCTGAAGAAAAAGAAAACATTCATTACCCTTTAAAGGGTTTACAGAGCCAGGAGAAACTAGACGCCTGTATTTTCTAGTAAATGAAGCATTTGTAGCTATAATATTATCAATACTGCTACTAATAATAATAGCAATTATAACATGAATAATGAAAAAGTATTTCATTATTTTGATGAATTTGCTCACAATAATAATGATGCTTCTCTTATTTACTGTTGCATCCCTTCTATGTAAAAGTGCAGTTTTTGTAGTAGAGATGTAAAGGGCATTTATCTTCTAAATTAAAATGTGTTCTTTGTTTTTGTAAACTGGCTTGGGGCAAAGTGTACTTAGTCCTGTTCCAAAATCTATTCAGAAAGTTATTTTGCTTGAATTCTCTGTTTTTCTTTAATAACTATTCTTTTATGTGGAGAAATTGTGATAACATGCTGATTGGGAATTCACTGTTAAAAAAAACTGTATGGATTGTGACCTGTGTCCTTTAGAGGTGTCATTGAGATATCACTGAAAAAAGTGCCGTTGATTCAGTTATTTAAATCAAATGTTTAGGCACATGTATTACATTGATTTATTACACAGAGCAATACTTTTCTTTGATTATTATTACTTACAGCAAAAAACCCAAAATATAATTTTTAAGATATGTGAATATTACATAAGACCAAAAACAAAACAAGTATTTGTAAGAGTAAGAAAACTATATTTCCTTGAATCTTACAGTAAATACACCCAATATTTGGCCCCAAAAAAACTGATAATATTCTGGGACACATAATGTTGGTTCCTCATTAGCTGTAATCTATATTTAATAAAATTAACAGAATTAGATGCTTAAACTATGTCCCTCTGTGTAATAAATCTATAAAACAGGAGTTTCACTAGTCGGATTGAATTACTGAAGTAAGTTATTGAGTTGTATCCGTATCTGGCGTTTATAGACATTTTTAAAACTGCATTTTCACTCTTCAGTTAGCTTTCAGCACAGCGTGTACACTCGCTTGAAGTTGGGATTAAAAGTCGAGCAGGAATGACTTCATTCTGTGTGCGTCCTCGCTCCTGTGCTTGGCCTTTTTCCTGTGAGTGTTTCAAACACGCGGGTGTATTTATTTTCCTGCTCTCCTGCGGTCATTGTGCCCGGGCGTGCTTCACATCTCTGCTGATTTTAAAACAATAAATATCTGCTTTCCCTTATGAAGCCAACAACTCTCTTACTTACACATGGTCCTCTGTTCTGAGAAAGTGCTGTAGGGCACTCCGGCTAAGGAGTCAGGTATATTTGTTATATTTATAAGTGAAACGCTTAGACCTGTTTAAAAAAAAAAAAAAAAAAATCTAGATGTGTGGTTGAATTCCTGTGTTCACACGGCTCCCCCTTTAAGTTTCACTGAAACACCAGATCACATGAATGGCTCTGGTATCTGTGCTCTTTGATCAGAGCAGAGGTGGGTGGTCTTAACTGTACAAATACTTTGCTCAGACAATAGCAGTGTGTGTGTGTGTGTGTGTGTGTGTGTGTGTGTGTGTGTGTGTTACTCATGTGATACCTTCATGTAACCATGGCTGTTTGACTTCCTCCCCATTTCTTCTGCTCATGGATACAGCAGGAAGAGGGCCTGCTGCTCCTGATTGCAGTTTTTTAATTACAAATAAGTTTTTCCTCGTATGCCATAATTGAGCCCTTTGATGGACTTGTGACCTGTCCAGGGTGTACCCCGCCTCTCGCCCAATGACTGCTGGAGATGGGCACCGTTTCTTTTTCTTTCTTTTTTTCTTTTTACCCCTGACGCCAGATTATAGTAGTTAACAAAGTGAAGCAGCAGTTGGCTGCGGGTTGGAGAATGTGAAAGTGTGTGTTTTTCTTTTAACGAGGTTCTGTAAGAAGTCTAAATCCCTCGATCCCCCTGTGTAGTCGGCGTATTGTTGGGGCTCCCTCAGCCCCATCAGGCTCTCTGCGTGCTGCAGAAAGACGACTAGAGACAAGCCTTTTGCTCCCATGTATCTTTGAGGTTAGCAAATTAAGTTTTCAAAGGAAAGAAGAATGGGCTAGTGTTACTTTTTCCTTTATCAGACCTTTATCAGCTGAAATTAAGCATCTGAGATAAAAAATGTTTCTTTTTTTAACTCTAGCTACGTTTACATGGACAACAGTAATCGGAATAAAGGGCCGATCGGACTATAAATGCGTCGTGTAAACAAGCCAATCGGAATATGATGATCGGATTAAGCTCAATCGGAATGAAATTGTAATCTGAATGAGGGGTTGTTTATGCCAATTAATAATCTGATCAACGTGAATGTTAACACTTGTCAGGATCAAGTTATTCCAAATGTGGCAAACTGACCTGAGTGCACATGTGCGCCCGACGTAAACGTGACGTATTTCCATGATGGCGAGTGGCAGAAATACGTCAGGAAGCAATTGTTTACATTTCAATTGTTTACATAAATCGCTGCTGCATCCTTATCCTGAAATTAGTGCAATTTACTGTGATTTTTCAAGCTGTATGCAAACGAAATTTTGTTCTGTACGCACTTTGTGCATACAAAATGACAATAAAAGCTGTCTATGTCTAAAACTGTCGGGGTCCTGATACAACCTTTCTGTTCGAAAAAAAGTAAAAGAGCTCAAAACTGTTGCTTACTCAGTAACTTTTTTAACCGTAATTAGAACCTGCCTCAAGTCCAGCCTGGGCGCTCGGAAGACAAACAAATTCGTATGATACTGCTTTGCTTGCTAAATTACAAAAAAATAGTAAAGATGGAAGTACTTCTTATTCTTGTTCTTTGGGCTTTTTTTTTTTTAGGGGAATTTGATAACTGCATGTCAGAGTGTTTCTATTCTGAAGTCCGGTGCATAAACACGCACGTTATGATCGGATTAATTAATAGTGCGCCCATAAAAACGATGCAATTCGATTATTTAATCCTAGTAAATTTTAATCTGATGGTGAAATTTTGTGCATATAAACATAGCTTTTCTTTTCTGCGCAGTTTTTTACTTGTAAAGTTTCTTTTAAACTTTAATGGTGTTATTTATTTACAAACTGTTCTATGGTTTGTTTGTAGCTTTCTCTTTGTTGTGTTTAATCAGCTGTTCGTACTGGACACTTTAAAGGCTTAAAATATATGTCAAGGTTTTCCTTTTTTAAATTTTAAATTTAAATTTGGACAGAAAGCGAGCCTGATGTATCTTCATGAGCGGATGTCCTGGGATTTTGCAATCAGTTGGACTTTGGTTTTAAGTGACAGGAGTTGGGAGAAGTACATTGGTGTTTGAGGTTGTAACGTGGCAGGATGTGAAACAGTTCAGAGGGGATGAATTCTTGTGCAAGGCGCTGTAGGTTTGTAAGGTACACAGCAAGCAGCTGTTTGCATCTACTGGAATGTTATTAGGACCACAGAGCAATCAAAGTGGAGGGATTTTCCTTTAATAAATGCCTCAGCCTTGGAATAACAGGGCCCCTGTCCCTCAACCCCATACCAAGCAGTGTCCCACCAGTTACTCCATCATTAGTTGTTCCTCGCGTTAAAACACTGTTCTCTTTCTCAGTTTAATTAACGCACAGATTTCATAAATGAGACTGGAAACAAACCGATCCTTATTTAGCAGGAAATGGTAATAATAAAGGGTCGCTTGTGAGCAGAGACAGAATTTTTCAGGGGTTTAGACGTTCTCTCAAAGCAAATCGAGGCCTGAAGCTGATCAGATATGCTTATTACCGGCCGTTTCATTCCCGCGGTCGGTCTGCCGAAGCTGGCAGGGAGCTGGTCGCTTACATAAACATTACGTCAAAGTGTCTTCACAGCCCGCTTCCTGCAAGCCTCCGATTCTCTTTTCAAATCTAGGTAGATTAGTACTAAGAGGCACTTTAATTGTTTTGTCTTGCTGTTTCCCCCCCCCCCCCCTCCTGTGCGCGCATTGTTGATTTTCTTGGAATGCTTTCGTACACTTCCAAGTATTGTTGCACTTTGAGTTTAATGGACACACGCAACATGCCAACCCCGTGGAGAATCAGCCCTTTCCTCCAGAGGCACCTGAGAAAACCGTGCAGCTGTGAATGTGTTCGCAGCGCTCCCGTTCCTCCGCAGTTTACCGCCGAGGGTTGCTTAGCAGGTGTTTGAGTCACTTGTTTTTGTGGGTCTGCGCGTGAAAACGAATAAATCATAAAAACATTGCTCCCATGCCAGGCTGATGCGGTGAAAATCTTAATCCCTTTAATGACGGGTCTGCACCTTGTTATGATTGGAGGTTTTGGTCTAAACTTCTCTGCCGTTGCAGAAAGATTGCTCTCCCACCGCATCCCCCTGTGTAATTATATCTATGTATAGACCTGCAGGTACTGCTATATTTGGGCCACACGTTACCACTGCGGTATTTTTAATGCCGCTATTTCTAGGTCAGTCTGATCCTCGCTTTTCAGTATAAATCCATGTTTTCTATGACTTAGGCCATTTTTTGAATTCCTGGCCCGTTTTCTTGCTGTCGAGCATTAGTCCACACCCTGAGACTTATCACAAGTACCCGACATGATGAAATGCCTCAACGTGAGCCAAAAAAAAGTGATAATTATTTGGTTCCACTGCTGCATATTGTGGGAATGTTCCTACACAGTCTGGAAAAATTTCGAATTTGATTTCAGTATTTTCACCGCCTAAATATTCTTTCTTTCTTGATTTCTTTGTTTTTTTTGGGGGGGATTTTATGCAGCATGTCAGACCAAGGAGCGTTACCATTTAACAATCTTCTCATTTTGGCCTTTTTAATTTTTCATTTTTTTTTTACAAGTATTATTTCTGTTTTTATTTCTTGAAATTGTTAGTTTTGTTAAAATCTCAAAAAATCTCTTTCTTTCTCACTTCTTTCCCCCTTCATTCTCTCCTTTCCTTCTTTCCTTGTGTCCTACCTCTGTTCTCTATGCGTTACCTTCCCTCCCCTTATGTCCGTCTATCCTTTCGCTCTGTTGTTTTTTCTTTTTCTTTTGTCCATTCAGTCGTTCCTTCTACGTGCCTCCCCTACATCCCTTCCTGGCATTTTGTTGATATTTCATGTTTCATACATAAAGTCTGTAGAAATATTTGGCATACATTCGTGGTGAACATTAGTAGTTGATATTTAAAAGTGAAGACGAGGGACTGTGAGCATGAAAAATGTGCAGGAACCCTGTGAGTAGAATAGTTGATACGTCACGTTGACAGCGCCGAGTGGATGTGGACAGCCAACCATAACAACATTAAAGGGGTGGGTGTTGGTCATAGCCCAACAGGATGGTCATAAAAATCAAAATGGCTTCCACTGCCAGCATGCATGTGCCAACTAAAATATACAGCTCGCTTAGGGAGAGTCTGGTGTAACATTAGGAATTAAGGCCTACATTGTGTAGTGTAAATCGGCAGGAGACAACAGGGATTTGCAGCAGGCGGTGATTTTGGCATCTCCTGATCCGTGAGAGATCCTGATTACAGGTGTCAGGCTGGCTTAAGCACACGTTACGGAGCGGAATAATTCAGGTAAACAGACATTTTGGATTAGGAGGGGCTGCAAACAGATGATGACAGGCTACAAAATTGTGTTCCAGGAATGCCCCAGCGAAGCCTTTTAGTGATTTATTAGTCGTTTCCTTCGGTCCCATTCACGTTTTAACTGCTTTTCTGTCGGTGCGCAGTTTGAGTTTTCCCATTTTTACCACGTCCGATCTGAATGCGTCACCTTTTTTTTCACTTGACGGTCTCGATTTGTTGTGTGCCTCATTTTTTTTTCCTGTCATTGTATTGCGTGTTTATTTTTTTCCCCCCGTGAGCGTACAGTTTCCCTAAATTCTTAGCGTTCTGCCCCAGCATTTTATGTTTATCCAGCCACCATGTACTCCGCTTCTGTACATCGCTGTTTGAGTACAGGAGCCTGGGGGGGGAAGGAGGCTCAGGTCCGGTGTCACGCTCTCCTCCGATTCCTACAAAGCTTGTTTGTTTTTCAGGTCTGCACCACAACAATGCCCAACACACGCGCGCGCTCACACAGCGTCCAGAGCTCGCTGAGAAAACAAGCCGACCGCCACAACACGGACTCCAGCAGGCGAACCTGCGCTCACTTCCCCGTCTCCCGGCTGACTCATTACTGTCCCATTATATACGACAGCACATGAAAGTCCCCCCTAAAAACAACACTTGGCATTTTCTGGCACCGTTACACAAAAACTACATTGTGAATATGAATATTCTGCTCTTGAGAAAACAAAAGAAAAAAGCAGCTTTGATGTTTAGAATAATAAATACTAACGTCTGTCCCCGTGGTAGCGCAGAAGAAAGCTCCTTTGTTTTTAATTTGTTTCTTTACCGGTCAGAGAAGAAGAAAGGAGGGGAGCAGGCTTTTTTCTTTTTTTTTTTTCGTGCTTATTCAGAGCTTGAATCCACGCGCATGATGTTATTTCACCTGTCTGCTTCGTAGCTCTTATGCCTTTTTTCCCTCCACGGCTGAACCTTAATTAAATCTGTTGCTGCAACAACAGGCACTTACGCAAACCTTGAAATTACTATAGAGTCATTAAACCCAGTGAGTGAAAGCTGAAGCTGTTATTACATCTATACAATATGAACAGATTTCTGTTTCTCCTGCAATGCCTTGCAAAAGTTTTCATACCCCTCGATAGGCCGGGACGAAATAGAAAAGAAGCTTATCGATAAAATAGAAATTATATTGATCGATATCGATAATTATCAACTAATTCAAAACATATATTTTAAGTGCAGCCCTGGCCATTTTATGCTGTTGCTTAGTGACGTATTATTAGATAAACACACAAACACTGAATTCAAACTCAACCCTTTATTCAACCAACTTTTTACCAAACCTGCAAGTTTTAAAAAAAGAAAAAAATAACATGTGCTCACTGAACTCTTTGAAGGGGACAGAGCTTGGTTCCTGGGTTTGGTTGTGAGGATGTAATGACTGTAATATTAACCTACATGATAGGCTAGAATGTAAAAGGAAGGAAAACTTTTATTCTATTAAACCTTTTATTGACCCTTTTTTTTCTATCATCGATAAACATCTATCGGTCGATATATATCGTTATTGAATTATCGCCCAGCCCTACCCCTTGAACTGTTTTACGTTTCGTCGCCTTATACCTACGAACTGAAATGTGCTTTAATGGGATTTTATGTTACAGACACACACACACACACACACACACACACACACACACACACACACACACACACACACACACACACACACACACACGGTGGTGCCTAATTGTAAGGTGAAGGGATGAGGATACGTGCTTTTTCAAAATATTTGAAAACTAAGAACCTATTCAGCCCCTTTACCCAGAAACCCTCAGATCAAATCCCTCACAACCAACTGCCCTCATAGAGTTAACAGAGTCCATCTGTTTGTAATTTATTTTCATGAATCCAGATGTTCTGTGAAGGCCGCGGGGCTTTGGTAGATGACGTCAGTGAACAAACAGAATCCTGAACACCAAGAAACACTGCAGACGGGGCAGGAATGAAGATGTAGAGAAGTTTAAAGCAGGATCAGGTTGTGAAAGAATGTCTCAGGTTTTCAGCATCTCACTAGAAAAGGACAGAGCACGGCAAAGCTGCTAACACACCGAGACACAGACGTCAACCAAAGCCGACAAGCCGAGGAGGGATAACGTTAACCAGAAGAGCAGCAAATAGCTCCATGGTCACTCTAGAGGAGCTGCAGAGCAGCTCAGGTGGGAGGATCTGCTGACAGGACAGTTATTTGTCCTGCACTCCACAAATCTGCCCTTTATGGAAAGAGTGGCAAGAATAAAGCTGTTTTTAAAAGAAACCCATGAAGGATTCACAGCAAATATGTGGAAGAAGGAGCTCTGGACAGATGAGACCAAAATGCGTATCATATTCACTGATTTAGAGAAAAACTGCACATCGCCACAAACATAATCTCCAGAACCACTTTATTGTGTCGCCTTAGGGAAATTCTCCTTACAGCCAGGTGGGACAAGGAAACGGACAACACAGAAACAATCACACAATGAATTCAGCAACAATAAAATCAATAACAATAACCTATTTATACATAGACGTGTATATAATTGTATATAGCTGTATAACTGTATCTAACTGATTCTACTTACCTACTTTGGCACCTTCTTCTGACTTTTGACTATTGAGCCGATGGGACAAGTGAATTTCTCCATTGTGAGATCAATAAAGCTTATCTTATCTTATAAACATCCATGTACAATTATCAATTAAAACAGACTGAACAACAAAGCCATTTTATTTATCTGAATGATGGCCTGGCTTGTAAAAAAGTTTTTCCATCTGTTTGTTCTTGATTTGGGACGACTGAATCTCCTCCCCAAAGGTAATAGCTCAAATTCACTATGAAGGGGGTGATGTGAAGAATTATGTGTTCTGCCTTTTGTAGGACTGTTGTAACACTGATGCTTCTTTTTATTTTAAATCAGGACATTTGCTCGGCGGTACTGGGAAGATAAATGGAGCACAGTACAGTTAAATCCTGGAAGAACACCTGTTTAAAGCTGCAAATGATTTAAGATTAAGGCAGAGGTTCACCTTCTAGCAGACCCTAAATATGCGGTTATCGCTACAATGGATGGATTAAATCAAAGAATCTTCAGTCCTAAATCCAACAAAATATCTGTTGCAAATCTTGATGTTGACGGTCACCAACTCTTGTCATCTTGACTGAGTTTTAGCTATTTTGTGAAGAAGAATGGTGCAAAAAAATTCAGTCTGCAGATTAGCAAAGCTGGTAGACACCAGCCCCAAAAGACTGGCAGCTTTAGTCGTAGCAAAAGGTTTTGTACCGTTTTGAATGAACACACGTGCCACACAATTTCTAATTTCTCCTTCAGTTCACTTTTATGCACAACTTTGTGTTATTCTGTCACATAAAATCCCAACAAAATAAGTCGAGGTTTGTGGTTTTAAAGGAACAAAATGTGAAGAAGTTAAAGTTAGGTGAGCATTTCTGCAAGGCACTGTATGTGTCTTGCTATAAAGCCTTTTAACAGCGTTTACCTCCATTTGTATCATGAGCATTAGCTAAACACAGTGAACAACTAAGATAAAAAAACAGTCTGTGGTTATTATCCTTGATAAAGTAATTTTTATTCTAGGAGTCCGGGCAGAAATCGGTGTATTTGGCAGCAATAACATCTGCATGCATTGAATACTCAAACTCTCCTGACATATGTGGCCAAACAAGCAAACAAAAAAAAAAATCCGACAAGGAAAATTCTACTAAAAAAAGAAAAATATTAGACACGACACATTAACTTCAGGGCTAATAGAAGCCGTAGAAGAGCTCTTCCTGGGTTCTGGTATAAACTGCGGTGTCACCGCTTCCCGGTTCCAGCTGGTTCTCCAGCAGCGGCACGGTTCAGGGTCACGGTGCCTCAGCCTCACTCTGTGCTTTCCTTTTCTAACTCCTATCAGATCCTCGATGAAATCGCCGAGCACGGGATCAAAATCTACCAGCTGCCTGACGCCGACTCTGATGAAGACGAGGAGTTCAAGGAGCAGACCAGGGTGCTGAAGGTGGGAGGATAACAAACAGCTCATGACTGCTGCTTCACTAGCAGGTTCTCCCGCTTTATTCCACCCGCTGACATTTAACTGCGTTTTGCAGGCAAGCATCCCCTTCGCTGTGATCGGGTCCAACCAGCTGATTGAGGTGAAAGGGAAGAAGATCCGTGGCCGTCTTTACCCGTGGGGAGTAGTAGAGGTGGAAAATCCAGAGCACAATGACTTTCTGAAACTCCGCACCATGCTTGTGTGAGTCTCATTGGTAATGAAACCCCTTAGCTTATAGGATTTTTTTAGGGTAAGGTCTGAAAACTTTAGTAGAACCTTTTTTTTGTCTGTTGTTTGGAGAGGCCCTCTGCAATAAAGTTTAAAGCAGAGCTCTACTGCCCTCTGGTGGTCGACTGTCTGATTGTTCGTTTGGTTGTTTTAGGACTCACATGCAAGACCTCCAGGAAGTAACTCAGGATCTGCATTATGAGAACTTCCGATCTGAGAGGCTGAAGAGGGCCGGCAGGTGAGTTGCTTTTTTAAATCAACGATAAAAGCTTCACTTGTTTTATCCATTTTTTTTATTTTCATGCATTTTGTTGTTTTCTCTGCAGAGCTGTGGATGAGGATGTGGTGGATAAGGACCAGATTCTGCTACAGAAAGAGCTGGAGGTAAAAACACAACAAAACCTCTGCTCTCTGTTCTCTCTGCTTTGGTTTCATACTGATACCATTTATGAAAATCTATCTCAGACTCACACGTCACCTTTACGGGCCGCCTTCTTCCTGGTCCACCTGTGACTCCTTGTCTGTGTCACAGCGTTGTATTTAAAAGTTGTTTTTAATTCTCTGTTAGCATTGTTTACCTCATAGGCTGTAGAGCCTGCGTGTCATTAGACCGTAGCCTGTCTCCTGATTGCTCTTGATTGGCCTGTTGGTGTTGCACCGTAGAGAGCAGGTGGGGCTCAATCAGAGTCCAGGATGTGTCATCACTTCCTCACTGAAAGTCCGCGCAAAGTTTTATGGTGGAAATGACCTCAGTAACACCGAGTCGTTAGCTGAGAGGGACAGGGGTAGATTTGTTTACATGTTGTAACTGTTTGGGTGGGAGGAAAATACCACGACAGTGACTTCCTCTGTTCTCAAAAACCTCACTGACCAAAACTAATGGGTAAGTTTAAGAAAGTTCCTTTAAAGAGTGATGTACTGATAAGTGTGGATCTGATTCAGCAGCTGTGTTTACAGTCAGTTGCTTCCAGTTAACCGGGTCAGTTCATCCACGGTACATAAATGTGGATTGTTCCATTATTTGGAATCATAGTTTGCAGATTATAACTATTATTGTTGCTAGTAGCGCTCAAAATCAAACAGATTAAAGCTGTTAGATGCTGCAGTATACTTGAGAGGAGATTCAGTCTTTTCGCCTCTATAGACCGTGACATAGAACGCTCACACAGACACCACTGCTATGCATTGAGTCTTGTCGACAAAACCGTGCTGTTCTAAGGCTCACATCTGCACACATCTGTCATAAAAAGGGCCGTGGCACCCTTAATCTTTATCCGATTTTTATAAAAGTCAAGTTGGGTTGCCCCGCTGAAGCTCCCAGACTAAGGACAGACACCCCGTCAACCTCAGGCTGTCACAGCAGCGCAGAGGCACACAAAGAAAGAGAGAGCGAGCCAAAGGGAAAAGGAGGAGCAGAGAGGAAGAATATTTAAAAAAAAGCTCTGATCAGCGGTGAATTTATATTTGTTCATAATGGAGGAAGTAAGACAAACAGTGATGTCAAAACGCTAGCACACTATGCAGCACAACTAGCTTAAATGTTTAGTGCAGCTTCTGTGTACCTTTCAGAAATTCTACAAATAATTACTATAATTCAATATTGACATCCATGTATTATATTATTGAACCTTTATTTAAACAGGTAAAGTAGTTCATTTTAGTGTTTTTAAACACTAACTTTTAATGGCAACCCTGCGTACATCCCTTATTTTCCTTGGATTTCTCACAAATTAGATTTCAAGTCAAAGTGTCAAAGCAATGTGTCAGTCTTCTTATAAAAGTTTACTGGCCTTTTAAAAAGAACCACGGTCCATAGTCTAAAACATTAATTGGTAAATCCAATTAAGAATCTGTGACAAGTCCTAATGTTTACAGAGGTTTTCCATCCAATCTGACTCAGGTTGAACTATTTGCAAAGCAAAACTGTGAAAAATTAAGTCTCCAGAAGGGCAACGGTAATTGACATGTCAGCTATAACTGCATTGAAAGGTGGCACTACTATACATATGTATAATTTTCCTTCCACTTTACTATTATGCTCTGATTATTATAAAATCCTAATATATATGTAGAAATTTGTGGTTGCAACCATGAAATAAGTCAATGGTAGCAAGCTACTGTCTACACAGAGGCGCTGATTTATAGATGAGTGGTAATGGTAAAACTCAGAAATAAAACGCGGTGAGAAGAAAAACACAAAATGATTTAGACAGTATGTTTATAAATGAAATGTGAGATGAAGGAAAACCCTGCCTAGTCGGAAAATAAAAAAATCCAATGGTTTAGCTGCAAACATGACTAAAACATAAAAGGTTTAGTTGAAATAATTTTTGCAGTAGTCTCTGCTTTATTAACAATAACCAAACATAATCAAAAAATGCCTTTATCTCAGATTTTGGCCAAAAAAGAAAACAAGACAAAGTTTCATTTAAGATTTATTTTCCAAGACAAACTAAAACAAACAGAAAGAAAACGTATTGTGTGAACATAACATTTAAAGCCACAAGATGGCAACAGATGTTTAAAAACCCATTTTTTGTACTAATTACTAACAATCTTTCAACATTAATTAGACAGTAGTTGTCTTTTATTCACATTTAAATATCTTTCTGAAATTCCTCCACATTTAGTATTTGAAAGTAAACATATTAAACCAGGTAAACCCTAAAGTAGCAGCAGTCTCTATTTTACGTTTTCTAATGTCAGAAACATAAAACTTTTCATCCCGCTCAGATTTTTAATTTCTTCACGTTAATTGAATGTTTCAAAGATGAAAAAAAATATCATCCTAGCATTTTGTTGTCATTTGCCCATTTTGTTTTCATGATAATTCACGTTGTTTTTCTCTCTGTAGCTGAGGCGCATGCAGGAGATGCTCGCTCAGATGCAGGCCCAGATGAAGATGAAATCTGACGAGTGAGCGGGTCGGAGCTGAAGGGAAGCTCTCCTGCGGCGCGTTTCCAGCACAGAAAGCCCTCCAGCTGCCCTCCCGCTCTCACAAACCCACCAGGAGCGTCGTCATCGTCGCCTGCACGCGACTGCTTCCTCTTTTTGTTCCCATCTTAGCATCCATCCACCAGCCGCCTGGAAGGCTGCACTGTTTAGTTTTTATCCTTTTCAACCTCGAAATTTAATAAAAAGAAATCAGTAAGCGGTGATAATCGTGAACGTTTATCCGTTAATTAACCTTACGTTTTTGGTGTCTGTCAAACTGCAGTCGAAATCGGTACTAAGAGACGTTGCCATCACTTACGTTTACATAAATTATAGCACCAGTTTCTGTTCGTTTTGCTACCATTTTCTGGAGGTTTTAACCTTGTTTTAAAAGATTGTTTGCCCTGTTTTCCATCCGCGTCCTTCATGCTTTTTGACGGAGTGGCTGCAGCTCTTCACTTTCTCTTTGCTTCGTCCTCAACAGAGCACATCTGTCCAGAACGATGAGTTCAGCTGAACTTTACTATCTGTATATTTAACAGTAAAATCTGATGCCTCACCATGAATTAATATAGAGACTATCCCACCTGAGAATCATGCCACGTGCCTTTATTTATCTTATGCCTAGATGTTAGTGCCAAACTGAAAACATATCAAGTTTTCCTCGCGTGTGCTTATTTGCTCCTGTTTTGCCACTTAACGGGTAAATCTCTCTTTGTACACTACATGTGCTCTTCTTCCAACATACTGCCTACTTTTACTTCTTTAAAAAGAAACACATTAGATGCATTATTAAACTTTATGTAATCTCCCTCCATTTGTTAGCAGAGTAAATGTCCCCACTTTGTTCCAACACTGTTGTTAATCTAATGTCCCGATGTTGTCATCCTTGTCTTTTTCCTGACATCATTATTTCTTAAAATGTGCCATAAAGGACTTGCATTTAGCTGCATACAATCTTCTTTTGTATTTTTCTGAAATAAAGTCTGTTGATAACTGAAGAAAAATGTTTTTTTGACGTTTCTTTTTTTCACAGATACACTCTAGGAAGTCTTCGTTAGAGCTTAATCAAAGCGTTTAGATGATTTCCTGATGTGGGATGTTTTTGTTTTGTCTGATCTATCAGTGAGGCTGCATTTCCCTCCTGTAGGATCTCCTTCCTGTTTGTTGGCTGCAAGTGTGATCCTCTGGAAGGGGGAGGAAAAAATGTTTTCATATGTAATTTAAATAAACTTACAAATTCTTAAAATTTATAAAAAACATACATCTAAAATTGGAAATTCATTAAATACACAAATATCAGTACTTTTTCTTTGCCCTTAGTTTAGTTTTTTTAAATTTTAATATAACCTTGGTGATTTTGATGCAAATTTAGCAAGATTATGTTCTCTGGGTTTCTATCTATCTATCTACAAATATGATGATGTGATTGAATTTGACTTTGTAAAGTGCCTTGAGATGACATGATGTGTGAATCGGTGCTATAAAACTAAAATTCAATTGAATATACAATGTCTTCATTTCAAAATAAATAAATTTGGAATACCACTTCAATTGGATCCCTATTTCATATATTTTTATCACTTCTGCTCAAATTATTTCAAAATTTGATCCGTTCCACTGGTGAATATTTTGTCCATGTAGAAATCTAACAACTGATTGGCTAACAGTGACAGCAACTCTGACTGCGGACCAATCACATTGTCCATATCGGTGTCAGCCCCTCCCCGCTGACCATGAGGTGTAAAACTGACAGGTGAAAATAAATTCAATATTTGTAGCAACACATGACTGTGATTTAATTACACGAATACTAAAAACAAATAACCATGCGTACAAGTCTACATTACATGTTTCTGAATTATTTCCACTTTTATTTATTCAATTCTCGATTTAATGATTTTTGGTTTATTTAACGTATTTTCCAATGTTATTTAAAAATGGGGGTCTACGGATATTTATTTAACGAAGCATAAATGTGCTGAGCCGCGGCTTCTCCGTGGAAGGAGGAGTTTTCTGCTGCCAGCTCTGCCCGCCCTCCTGCTGTCTCTCCGGGCTTTTGGAGGCGAGGCTGAGCCGCCGCTCCAGAGGAAATCGAGGGAGGAAAAGCGGGTCAAACATGACGAGCAACATCAGGTACAAAAGCCGGATTCCGGTTAAAACAGGTGAGTGTGTATGTTTTTTATTTTTTATCTGTACATATTTGCAGTCTGATGAGATGGAGGGGCGATGCGCTGATATTGCTTCGTGTTTGTGTCTCTCTGGGCGTCGCTCCGCATCCCTGCACCTGCGCCTCCTCATCCATCCTCTGACGGCCGACAGAGGACAGCGCGGAGGTAGGAGGACCATTTAATGCGTTTTTATTCATTTATTGTTAATTAAAGCACGTTTACTGGGGGAGATTGTCGGGGACTATAACCCTAGATCTGAGCGCATTTGTGTGTATGTGTGTGTGTGTGAGAGAGAGAGGGCAGCCATGCCGGCGCAGGCGGATCCGCGCACTCACGCTTCATTTTTAGACGCCTATGTGGAGCAGGTCGGTCTGTGCCTCCCGTGGCGAGCAGCCAACATGGTACCCACACCGCAGCATCCTCCTCCTCCGCCATCCTCTCCATCCTCCTCCTAACTCCACAATTATGAACGATTATTGGGCAGAGGGTCCCCCGATGAACTGACCTGATTTTTTTTTAGACATTACGTCAGCAGCTCATTATTAGCTGCTTGCCGTATTTAGTGATCCTTTCCTGGCCATTGTTCAGTGGAGAAACGCAGCCGCCACATGAGCCTCCAGGGGAGGTCGGGTCTCTGATGACCCCAGGCGCCTCTCCTCCCTCCCCCCACCCTCCTCTTCCTCCTGCTTTTTCTACATGACGAGCTGGGTGCAGAAATTATCTCCAGGAAGCCTTGACACTGGAATAATCTATTCGCTTGAATGATAATTAATCATTCTGAATACATTTGCAGTGGTGTGATGCGTCTTTACCTCCTAACTGTGATTTTGGTTCTTTTTTTTTGCGGCACATGTAAATGTTTTGGATCATCGACTGAATTTTAATATCAAGCAAATGTAATCTGAGTTAATATAAAATACAGTCTTCAAAACGATGGTATCGTTTAACTCTATCCAAAACATCTTGGCTCTATTGTTCCCTAAACCTACCAATTTTTAACTTCCGCCATTAAGCAATTAGCATCAGTCTGTCTTTTAGATTGCTGTAGACAGTATTTGACCCACACGTTTCTTTAAAAATCATATTAATTCAGACAGCTGGATGGGTTTTAGGTGTGAATCAGATTAAAGTCCAGACTTTGTCTAGGCCAAACCAAAACCTTCTGTGGTGATCCTTGGTTTGTTTGAATGTCTTTCGTGTCTCTGTTTTCTTCATTTTCCTGTGGTTTGTGTTCTGTAGTTGTTGCCATTTTAGTTTATTCTTTTGTGGGTTAGGGTCATAAATCATCCCTCTGTTCTTTGCACATTTTAGATTATATCTGTTGGATTTTTCCCAGTGTCTCTGTGTGTATCAGCTCTTGTGTTCATTACTCTCCTCCCTTCAGCCCCCTTTGCCTTTATCTTCTTCAATTATCAAGATGTGTTTTGATACCAGATGGGTCTATATCTTATTTTTGGTCAGCAATGGTTTTCAATTAAAATTTTGCCAGTTTCTTTTTTATTCTTGAATCATGAACCCTGACTGATTCAGTTGAGGCCTGCAGAGCTTCAGATGTTGTTCTGGGTTCTTCACCCCATTGGGGTTTCCTGTCCTTCCAAGTCCTAAAAAAAAATGTTCCAGCAACACAGATGCCCATTACTTTGTTTTCATCTGTACTTGAAGTGATTTAGATTGGGACATAATGTGCTGCTTTTTTATTGTTGATATTTTAGCCAACTTCATCTCATCTTAAAGGTTCTGTTTAAATCATCTCATTGATTTTACTGCTCTGGGTGTTGTATCGGAATTGAAACGAGACAATGTAGAGGGGGTCTTTATATTTTGCTGATAGTCAGATTGGTAGATGTTTTTTTCTCCTTCGTGAATTAAATCACCATTAGCAAACTGCATTTTGTATTTACTCAGATTATGTTGTCAAAATTAATTTGATTAATCAAATAAATTTGATTAATCTGAGTCCCCTCAGACCCCTTTGCCTTCATCTTCTTCAGCTGTTTTACATCTTCACCCGATTGCTCATATCTGTTTTCCCTACACTCCCCCTGTGTTTAATCCCTCTGATTCTCATTGTTCTCCACCGGTTCCTCCCGTTATCATGCCTGTCGCGTCCAGATGTTGACCAGTTCCTCCGCCCTTGATCCACGTCCTTTTCATCCAATGTTGAGTAGTAGGTTTTCAATCATTTTTTTTGTTGCTATTATTAAATATCGTTTCACTTCACTCCTCTGCATCAGTTTTACCTGCAGTTCAGTGTTACTTGAGTATGACACTTTCATTTAGATTTTTTATTAGTTATTCAGACATGTTTAACCCAAGAGAGCTTGAGCTCAAGGTCATACCCTCATGGTTAGATGTCCTTCTTCTAGAACTGGATGAGAATTGGTGGCTGTATCAGTTACTGCATGCCGTCCAGGTGCTGAAGCAGCAACGCACCAGACCATCACACAGCCACCACCGTGTTTCACTCTAAGGATGAGTTTTTTTCTTTCTTTCTGAAATGCTGTGCGAGTTTTTGGCCAGAAGTAACTGAGTGAACACCTTCCATAGAGTTCCACTTTTGCCCACAGAATATTTCCCCAAAAGGTTTGCAGATTATCAAGATGTGTTTTGATACCAGATGGGTCTATATCTTATTTTTGGTCAGCAGTGGTTTTCAATTAGAATTTTGCCAGTTTCTTTTTTTATTCTTGAATCATGAACCCTGACTGATTCAGTTAAGGCCTGCAGAGCTTCAGATGTTGTTCAGGGTTCTTCACCCCATTGGCGTTTCCTGTCCTTCCAAGTCCTAAAAAAAATGTTCCAGCAACACAGATGCCCATTACTTTGTTTTCATCTGTACTTGAAGTGATTTAGATTGGGACATAATGTGCTGGGTTATATATATATATATATATATATATATATATATTAGCCAACTTCATCTCATCTTAAAGGTTCTGTTCTGTTTAAATCATCTAATTGATTTTACTGCTCTGGGTATTGTATCGGAAATGAAATGAGACAATGTAGATAGGTTGGTAGATGTTTTTTCTCCTTCGTGAATTAAATCACCATAAGCAAACTGCATTTTGTATTTACTCAGATTATGTTGTCAAAATTTATTTGATTAAACAGGTAAATTTGACCCAAAAAAATAACTTTTTAACATCATTGTATTCTGTGCTACAGCAATGGATGGTGATCCTATTCTCAGTTTAACCTTGGGTATTGAACTGTGAACCAGATTCTTTCCCTTGTTAGAATTGAAGAAGGGGGTCACTGCAGTGTGGTTGTTCGGTCTACATGTGCTTTATGAATCTGGATGAATTATGATCATGATTCTTGTTGCGTTTTGTGCTGGTTGTTGTGGAAGTGCTGGGGATGCCCTCGGGTCCTGTTAAGACGTTAAGCTTGTTCTCAGTGCTTGCTGGACCGGTTTCTCTAATTCAAGGCCTGTGTCAAAAGATATAGTGGTGGAGAGCATGTATCTTGTTTGGGAATCTCACAGTCCCCGTCTTTGCTTTATGCAGATGGTGTGATTCTGTTCTTGTCTTCAAGTCACGACCTTCAGCGGTTCACAGCTGAGGGTGAAACGGCCAAAATGAGGGTCGGGTCCTCTGAGACTGAGACCAGAAAAAGAGTGAATTGCTGACAAAACAGCGGTGTTCAAGCATCTTGGTACCTTGGTCCTGGGTGATGGTAGGATGGAGGCAGGGTTGCATAAGCTGGAGCTTAATTTTACTTAATTTATTGCCAGACATGAAAAAAGTTATATTCTTTATATGTGTATGTAAACATATGGTTTCAATTGCACATCTGTACATATTTGAAGACAGAAGTTCATATTTGTTTAAAGGTGGATTCACATTTACATATTTATTTAGTGTCTGATAAAGAGGTATGAATGTAGAACCAAAAAAAAAAAAAAAAAAGAACAATGAAGGGCATTTGAGTTGATGACGGCACATCTGAACACTACACCACCCTACTAGATCTGATCTCGACAGGGATTTTTAAGAAAAAAAAAAGATCTCACAATCAAAACATTTCAGGCTGCAGGAAAAGAGGAAGAGACAGAGGTGGACATTTGGATAAACCTGCTGCATGTGACTGAGGTATTAGCTACTGAATGAATCCTGGCAGATGATCGATCCAGGATCATCGTTCCCACAAGACCACCCCCCCCCCACTCCAACTCTGAACCTTCCCATCACTTCACTCGCTGTCAGAAAGCGTTGCCAGGAAACAGTCTTTTTATTTATTTTTTTCAAATCCATTTTCATCCCACAAAGTGTGGTGGTTGTGTGGGCAGATGTCAGGTGATCATGTGAGATTTGAGACCAAAAAATGCTCAGTTTCTTTAATTTATATTTATTTATTAAAAAAAATCAATTTTTCAGTTTTACTTTCATGCTGATCTATAAAAGCAAGTTCAGCTGTGATTATTTAACTCTACGTATATGTTGGATGTTTTATTTATGGGACATTTTGTTTAGTTTTGCTCAGCAGTAAGTAAAGGTGTGACTATGTTCCACATGAAGAAGGAACAATTTTATTTTGAATTTCAAGAGAAAACTAACTAAATAATATAATTTAAAAAAAATCATCGTTTCCCAGAAGGAGCTTTGATTTCAACAGAAATCCATCCATCCATCCATCCATCCATCCATCCATCCATCCATCCATCCATCCATCCATCCATCCATCCATCCATCATTTTCCGCTCATCTGAGATCGGGTTGTGGGGGCAACAGATCCAGGAGAGAAACCCTCCCCAGCAACATCCTCCAGCTGATTCTGTGGAGACCCAAAAAAAGACGTTCCCAGGCCAGACGGGGTATGTAGTCCCTCCAGTGGGTTCTAGGTCTTCCCCAGGGTCCCCTCCCAGTAGCCTCGTGAGACCATCCTGATCTCGCGAGCTTTCAAGGTTTCACTCGCAGATCAGTCTGGCTACTCTCCGTTAAAGAAAATTTGGAGCCGTTCACCAAACGAACGTCCAATCAGCGTTGGCTTTGAGGCGGGTTGAGGTGTGACGCAACCAGAAGCGCGACAGTTCAGTCTAAAGAACATGGCGGCTTCAGCCGATGAAACTAGCGTTAGCGTGGCTATCGAGCAAGTTTTATCGGAATTACAGAGTATTTCTTTGCTGAGCCAATAAGCCTTTACCTGTAGCAGCAAGAGTAGCTTGGCTTGTGGTTGTGTTTTCGTCGTCGCTCGTAACAGAGCGACGACAAAGCATGTTGACGAGTACGTCATATGCTTCGTTGATCTGATTGGTTTATTTGGCCCGTCTATCACCAACATAGGCCAATCAGCTAACCAGTATTTTCGCCCCTTCCCAAAATTACTTCAACGGAAGGTTTCCAGATGGATATGCGGAGCAAATCTATCTGGCGGCGTCAGGTTACCCTCCCAGAGAGATGCTCCTAGAAATCCCCCAAAGGGAGGTGTCCAGGGGGCACTCAACCAGCTCCTTTCGATGCAGAGAAGCGGTGGCTCTACTTTGAGTTCTCCCCGGACAACAGAGCTCCTCACCCTGTCTCTGAGGCAGAGCCCGGCTACCCTCCAGAGGAAGCTCATTTTGGTCTCTTGTATCTGAGATCTCATTCTTTCAGTCATGACCCAAACCTCATGACCATAGGTGAGGGTGGGAGTGTAGACGGACCGGTAAACCGAGAGCTTGCACAATAACCTGCATCATTCTGCAAAGTGACTGGTGTCTGTCTCTTTGACTCGAACATTTAAATCTATCAGACGGTAACAACTGCTTGCACGCTTTTAGCTTCTGTTGTCGGTGCCTTCAACTATTTCGACAATATGTCTTGTTTGTGTCTGTGTGTTATGTGTGATTCTTTGTGCAACCGGGGACGACGTTTCACCAAAATTTCACTATGGTCACACAATCACAATAAAAATTCTTGATTTGTGAAACGGCCAGAGTAAAAGACGGTTCTAGAAAAGTTTAAGTTGCAGGGTGGGGTGAACAGGGGATCCGGCTCTCATGGTCAGAAAGCCCTGTAAGTTGGTCTTTAACAAAGTCCCATAGCTTGCAGCTATTCTCTTTTAGTATTTGGCTGCACCTGTATCAGTAAATCTGTGTTACTTTCAGATTCTCTTTCACCAACTCTCTGTTCACCCCCTTTCCTCCTTCCTCTGTCTTAAAACGCGCCGACTCCCACCCTCGCTGCCACAGATGGGACCCCAGTGAGGACCAGCTGCTGAGCAGGGACAGCCGCATCTCAGGGGGTTGGGTGGGATATTGAATGGGATTTTATGCAGCCCCCCCCCCACCCCCGAATGCAGCTCCTTTTTTATGTGAGGTTGATTGTGAGAAGTGATGATTTTTGTTAACCCAAAGTTATATCTGCCCACTATTAGACCCCTTTCTAGTGTGATATCCATAAGATTTAGCTGGTATTTATGGGTTGTTCCTAAAGATTCAAAAAGGTCCCCCACTAAACCCAAATCTCTCCAGCTCACCGATTCACGTGATAAGTCTTGTGTGTGATGCGTGAAAACAGTAACTCTGTTGTTTGCGTGAAAATCTCAGTGCTGTCTCAGGAATTGTTGCCAGGAAAGTAGCTTAGAGAATAATTGTAAGGTTTATGTGGACTGAAAAACATAGGATTTAAAAGGCGATGTTTGGTTTGATTTGGGCAGAACCAGACATTCTTGGTTTCATATTAAAGGAGCCAAATATTATAAATGTTAGTCATCAACTTGTGAGCTTCTGGTATGAATCCAATTTGCTTTTTGACCCTCATCTCGGCAGAATTGCTAAAGTTGGTTTAGTCATGTTGGTTTCAGTTCAATCCAAATTCAAAAATACTTTATAAATCCCAAAGAAAAATTAAATATGTTTTTACCGGATGGACACAGATTTAAAGATTGTCCATAATTTTTGAAAAGGTTGAGAATGGGGCTTTGAAAAGATCGTTCCAAACCTTACTGTTGCCCAGCTTTATCTTTTCCAATGCACCCTTTAGATTAAACCATTTTAGTTAAAATGTTCAGGAACAAACCTACCATAGCATGTAACTTGCAAGAAAAGTTGTATTTGAGAAGGCAAGTTTATTTATATAGCACTTTTCAATAACAAGACGACAAAGGAACAAACAGAAATTATTCCACTAGCAGTAGCATCAGATTGTTACTACTGTATATTTCAGATTTGAAGTGTCACTTTCTTTCGTAGTTTGGCTGATCCTGCGACGTATATCAAAAATATAACGTGATAATTCATACTGACCAACATGAACCAAGGACAACATTACTGTCTAGAGCCGCAAGAGGGTGCTCTGGGCTTGTGAAAACAAAATGCTAGTCTTGTTCCACTTAAAAGATAATTGAAACATTAACTTATAGACAACAAAGACTGAGCAAGTGTTTGTATGTTGTTTTGTTGTTTCGGTGTGCATTCACGCAGCGGAGCGTTGCGTGGTGTAGCTCGAAGGGAGAACCCAGACCGCGACAGAACCTTGATTGGAATATCCAAGAAGCTAATAACAGCTAGCGTTAGCTTATGTTGTCTGGGAGGTTTACAACTTTGCTGATGAACGTTCAAGAGCTTTACTGACCTTTTTATGTTGCTCTCAAACATTCGTGTCGTACTGTTAGCTTAGCACGTAGCGCTGTTATGCTCAAGGTCTAATTTCAGTGTCATTTTGCCAACTTTCAGCCTAACGGGCCATTACCCTGAAACTAACTAACTTGCTAGTTGCAGTTACTGGCTAGTTATGGTAATTTACCATTTCCCATGTTATTCTGCCTGTTGTGGATGCAGCTGTGTAATTGAAGTTACCTTACCAGAATAAATGTCAGTTTTTAGTCTTTGATTTTGTGAAAATAAATGCGACTTGTAGTCTGGTGTGACTTATATAGTTTTTTTTACTGTTATGATGTATTTTCTTGACCAATGTAACTTATATTCCAGAGTGATTTATTGTCCAAAAAATATGGTATGTTAACACAATAATGGCTGTGTTTCCATCCTCGTTTTTGTCGCATTAGGAAAGGTTGATGGAAATGGCAAAATTCGAAATAGCTTCATCAGTTTCACAAAAAAGTTTTTACACTTGCTTGAGATGGTTTTCGGCTTTTCCGAAAAAGAATCGATGCACAAAACAAGAGATGGAAACACATTTTTTCGGATAAGTTCTGACGTAGCAAACGTTTACCTCACATGACTGATCAGCTGTTCCTGCTGTGGGCGTCTTCCCGGATATTCCCGTAACGCACGAAACATGGCTGAAGGTGTCCTTGTAACGTTTCCAGTAATAGTTGAGATGACAGAACAATTACCACTTGCCCGATAGCAACGCATTCCTGAAAAACATCTCACCATTTTTCTCAGATGTTTGGTCCATGCTAGTTTACAGCCCCTACTCATTGTTTATTATGTCATGCGTTACGTCAACTTCTGACAAAATTACGCGTTGCGTAGCCTGGTAATTTCACTCCAAACCAGTAGATGGAAACAAATTGTGTTTTTTTCTTCTTTTTTGTGACATTTTAAAAGTTTACTCAAAATTCAAGTCACAGTTAGTTAGAAACAAAGCTAATAAAGATTATTCTTTGCACTTTTACAACATAAATGTAGTAATTCCCCTTAAATCTTACATGTAATGTTTAAACAATTTAAAATCTAGAATTTATCTATGCTGAAGTAATTAAATCCACTTTAATATACCATTCTTATTCTTAATAAACAAACTTCAGATCTATGGTCTGTGTTTCAATTTTATTTCAATTAATGGGAAGCAGCTTGTTAGCATTTACGGACACCTTTAGAAAACTTAGAATATCCCTGAATAACCTGGAATATTTTCACTGTCGGGAATCTTTAAATGTAAAGCTTTAGTTAACATTTAACATCTAAACATGAACCTGAGGAAACCCACAGTGTTGTGGCATCTCTGTAAGATTCTCATTCCTCTACACTGATGGTATGTTTATGTCCCTACAGCCTGCTACTCTGTGTGTACTTTAATTTGTGTAATAAAAACATGTAATGTGAGTTATCCAGCTGAGTGTGTTTGTGAGCTATACCTGAAAGACCTCGCATCCTTTTTTCATTTTGTGCTCTCGGTTTTAGTCCCAGGGCAGCCTCGGCTCTCTGTTTCAAGAAAGCTTTTAGAAAGTGACTGAAGGCTGACCGAGAAAGCAAGCGTCTGGGAAAAATCTTACTTGTTTCGGCCTGGATTTTGAAATGGGGTTTAGAAGTTGAAGATAATCTTCTGAAAGAATTAGGATTGTTTTATAACTCTTTATTAAGTAAAAAATAAAATAAAAACATACATAGTAAATTAAAAAAAGCATATTTTATTCATCACTTCCAGATAATCATGTTCGTTCTTGAGTAAAACAGATTAACAAGATGAATTTAATTTTTGTCGTTCTCATTTTGAGAAGTAGGTAATATAAACGGACCTCGGAAATATCACAGGAAGCCTGGATTACTGAATAAATGTCTGAAGACATTTCAAAATGTCTCAAGAAAAACAAAAGTAAAGCATCAATTACAACATTCTTTATTCATATATAGAATTACTTCATGTGTTGCTTTATATTCGCCCATGAATAAAAGAAAAGAATCCACTCAAACTCTGCCTATATCTTCTCTTTATTTTATCTCCGGCCTTCGTTCTCATTCTGTGATCGTCATTATGATCATTATCAAATTGCTGTAAACATGTTGAGTAGCTTTAAAAACAATAGCTGGCTTTAAGGTGTCTGAGTTTGATTTTTCTCAGCAGTATTTTTAGAGGTTAGTAACTATGACTCTGTTTCAGATCCGCTGTCAGCATGCGTCCCGGCTGATTCAGACATGAGGGGACAGATTTCAGCCAGCGTTCACATCCAGAGTCAAAATCTGGCCTGAATGCTCAGATATTAGTTTTCAGCTCAGCATGCAAAAGCACAAGTAGCCACTTCCCACAGTGGGCAATAAACAGCAATAAATGAGCAATAAATATAAGCAACAAACTCGTCTTCAGAAGGTTTCTTGACGCTTCTGTAAAATTAAGTACACTGATCTGAACGTATCGTTAGCTGAATTTAGGTTCCCCTGTTTTGCATGTTTCTGGAGGTATTTGCCACAAAATTCATGAGGAGCTTAATTATGTAATCTAACTGATGCAATATGAGAGAGAAAAGATATTAATGTATTAATCCCTAAAACTACCATAGTTCTCCATCTCAAACTAATTTATTTAAAGGGGATTTCTGGATTTCATAAATTTCTTTATAATGGGGGTTTTCTCCCTCACTCATTCAAATGTTCACTAAAGTACTTAAGTAGGTCACATGCAGTGCTTTCTATTATTTACTTGCACCAGCTATATATGAAGAGTATTTTATTCCCACTCAAGTTCTTGGCCAAAGATGTTTCAGTATGCTGCTGGGTGTTCCCTTTCATGGAGGTGCTTTGTGAGGTGTGCAAGCAGTTAACTTCAACATTTTGTTAAATATAAGGAAAAACTCAGTAAATAACAAGTAAAATGCTCACAATGGGTTTATTCTGTGTATGTTAGGAATGGGTGATACAGAAAAAATGCATACCGATAAAATAGAAATCATATTGATCGATATCGATAATTATCAAAAAATATATTGTAAGTGCAGCCCTGGCTATTTTATGCTGTTGCTTAATGACTTATTTTTAGATAAAGAACACACAAACACTGAATTCAACCAACTTTTTACCAAAACTGCAAATTTTTGGTAACATTTCTTTTACCAAAAGAACGCATGCTCTCTGAACTCTTTGAAGGTGACGGAGCTTGGTGACGGAGCGTTCCTGGGTGATTTGTGATTGGTTAGCAGGGTGTAGTGACTGTAATATTAACCTACATGATAGGCTAGAATGCAAAAGGAAGGAAAACTGTTGTTCTATTGAACTTTTTAGTGATCCTTTTTTTTGTAAATCACACACGCGTCTATCGATTGATAGATATTGGTTTTGAATTATTGTCCGATCCCAGTGTATGTGTCGATTATTTTCTAAAAGAGAAAACATGGCTGTTAAGTCGTGTGTGTGTACATGGTTGTTGTGCTGTGATGCACGCAGAGAGTGCCCCACCCCAGCGACTCTGCAAGAACATGAATGAATGGATGGATGGATAGATAGATGACTTTGTGATGCAGTCTAAACCTTAACAGAAATCAGGAACAGATTAGACACAAAAACAAAATTGACCAGCACCAGCATAATCACACAAAGAAAGATCCCCAAATAACATCACTGATACTTCAAGATTTAGTCAGTTCATTAATGCAAATAAAAATCTAAATTAAATTCAGTATATCTGTCACTGCTTGTCCTTTAGTGACAGACTGCTGCATCCTAAATGCACAAAGAAGCGTTATCGCAGATCCTTCCCCCCAGCAGCTGTTAGACTTTATAACCATCACTGCTCTCAAGAATTCAATGTGTTTTTATCATCTCTGCACACTCTTTGTTATTCCTGTAAAGAATCTGTTGGTGTTTTTCAGGCATAAATATACTTACATATTTCTTAGAATCACCTTTCTCAGTAGTACACTTCTTTCATTTTTGTGATTATGCTATCTTTAAACAATTAAAAACTGTTCAGTATATTTTCCTATGTTGAAAATTTACCCTTACTACAATTCTCATATTATTTTTTTTGTTTTCTTTTATGCTTTTGCCTTTGTGTGCGTCTGAATGCTTCCATTTATTTTTTGCTTTGCTGCTGAGAAATGTGAATTTCCATACTGAGGAACAATAAAGGTTGTTTCTATTTTATCATATTTTCAGAAAATACTTAATTTCAGTGAGGGTTTTTTTTAAAACCGTGATATTTGTGAATGATCACCAGCTCTAGACAGATTCCTACCTCATGAAGCAAATACTCTTGACCATATATGGTGACAGTCGAGCTTCACGAAGCATAATTTGTCTCTCAGTTTTGGCAGATGTCAAAATGGCCGATAATAGTCAGGAGTGCTTCAGGGAAGCAGCTTCATTAGAGCTGGAGTGGTTTAGGCTCTGACATAGACTTGCTAAAGAGCCTTTTTGAAGGCGCCTGTTTGTCCACAGAGACAAAACATACAAGGAAATATCCATTTCTGTTGTTTTCCTCCCCTTTCTCTTTTGCTCACCCATTTTTCATAAAAGTCTCTGTTGCAACAAAGACCATCTGACTGCTCTCAGACCAAAGCACTGGGGGATTTTAAGCTTTGTTTTATGCATCAATTAAATAATTAGTGCTGGTAAAGATGCTGTGTGCAAGGATTTAAAATTCATGTGTTTATTCTTTTGGACAACAAACAATTCTTCTTCAGCTGCATGAATGACAAGATTTTAATGCTTTCTGTGCAAAAAGCAACTAGTATTTCCATTCACTACCAGAAGTTAATAAGCCGTAGAGCTTTTGTAGGGGCTATATAGTGCACATCTTTGCTTCATTTCTTTTAAGCAGGTATCAGAAGAAACAACTCTCCACCAGGTAGGCAGTACCGAGGAGGAGCAGTAAGGAGGAGCCCAATGCTTAATAATGCTTAGAGTAGACGCTCTTTATGTAATAGACAGGGATCACAAGCCTTTTTGAAACTGAGAGACACTTCATTGGTGTTGTGTCGTACGAAGGGCTACCAGTACTGACCTTTGATATAGAAGAGTCAGACTTCACCTTAACTTTATGTAAAATAAACATATTTTTCAGGCTTTGTTATTAATATTGTCGTTTTTTAAATCTGTATAAATGCAAGTGTCAATAAACAGGAAGAGTAACGGAATAAAATTAAGTTTTAGATGCAGCTCACTGGTGGATTGGGCTTTTTTTTTTTTTTAGAACAGCCTCGTGGGCGCCACATGTTGGTGACCCCTGTGCTTATTAGTGAAGTGGAATAAAGGGACATTTTTTATTTACAGTGTGGTATTTAACCCTCCTGAGTAAATACGATGAAGTACATTTTAATTTTTACCTGTAATCACGGTGGCAGGTCCTGATCTCTGCCACCTTTGCACTTCTACAGCCTAATGTTGCTCCCCTTCGTGGTGCGCAGCCCCCTACATGCATGACTTCTTGTCGCTTTGTTTCAACAATTGAATTGTTCTGGCCATAAGGGCCACAAACATGGCCTTCGCTGACAAGAAGAAAGAATAACTTTCTTCTAATAGTTGCCAAATATTGTGAGAAAGTAGGTGGAAAAACTGAAAGGGGTATGGATAACCATGCCACACAATTTTATTTGACCCTGTAAGTCACAGGTGTCAAACTCAAGGCCCGTGGGCCGAATCCGGCCCGTCAAGATAAATTATCCGGCCCTCAAGAGGCAAAAAAAAAGGCATCCCATGTCCTAAAGTAGAGACTTATATCCTTTTAAAGTGTATAAAGTGGCTAAAACTGTCCCTTCTGTAAGTGTAACTCACCCCAATATCAACTTTTTTTGCAGATAAACTGTATAAACTGGGTCTAATGGTGCTACTTTTATGTTACTGTGCATTTTTTATACTACTATGTGAACTGGAATGAAATTATGAAATGAAAAGTATCGTCTATACACGTGCAACCGGCCCTTTGAATGACTTAATGACGCCAAAGTGGCCCCATATAGAAATGAGTTTGACACCCTTGCTGTAAGTAATCTAAAGGGTAACATGAATAAATCTCCTAATGATTATAATTATTTAGTCAGGAACAGTGATTTGATGAACTATACTCCTTAATTCTTCATTTTAAGTACTGTCAAATTAATGTGGATAATCTAAGCAGTGTTGCAGCTTGAGTGGTGCTAGTTGAAATCTGAGTTTAACGGATAGAGACTGATAGTTTGCCGGGGGGTAAAACATGTCCTGTCAGCTAAACTGTGTGTTGTAATTTCACATCAGCCTGGATTTCTGCTCTTCCTGCAGTTGTTTGCAATGGGAAGTTATGGTGCAATGTGCACTCAGTGGGTTGAGCTCACAGCCGTGGTTCTCTGGGAATCACTTCAACTCTGAATGAGCGAGAGGAAGGAGCTGAGTGATGCCCACTGATCGAGCGAATGACCTCTGGATCTTTGCCTCCGCGAGACCGTCCAACAAACTGACAAACAGAGTCGGAGCCGGAAATAAGCATTTCTTTGCCACATTCATGGGAAAGCAAAAGCCACAGAAATCTCACCCTCAGCTGCGTTTTGAGGCCATATTTACTGGGGATGCACTATTATGAGATTTGGTCGCTGATTTTTATTTATATAGCACCAATTTTATTTATATAGTACCAATTCACAACACATGTCATCTCGAGGCACTTTACAAAGTCAAATTCAATCAAAACATCCAGACAGATTGGTCAAAAAGTTTCCTCTCTAAGGAAACCCAGCAGGTTGTATCAAGTCTTGACAAGCAGCATTCACTCCTCCTAAAAGAGCGTAGAGCCACAGTGGACAGTCGTCTGCTTTGTTGATGGCTTTGCAGCAATCCCTCATACTGAGCATGCATGAAGCGACAGTGGAGAGGAAAACTCCCCTTTAACATCAGAACCAGGCTCAGTGTGAATGGCCATCTGCCAATCTATGACTGGAGGTTAGAGAAGACCGAGAACCCAGATGTTGCCACAGCTAACAGAACGGCAGACCAGATGTTCTATGAAGGGAAAAAGACAGCGAGAACAAACAGCTGAAAGTTGAAATAACAACAAACAATATCAATTGGAGGACATTAGAACTTGGCAGAGTGAGTGCAATAGACCTTGATGTCCTCCAGTAGCCTAAGCTTATAGCAGCATAACTATAGAGGTAGCTCAGGGTAACATGAGCCACTCTAACTATAAGCTTTGTCAAAAGGGAAAGTTTTAAGATTAGTCTTAAAAGTAGACAGGGTGTCTGCCTCACGGACCAAAACTGGGAGTTGGTTCCACAGGAGAGGAGCCTGATAGCTAAAGGATCTGCCTCCCATTCTACTTTTAGAGACTCTAGGAACCACCAGCAGACCTGCGGTCTGAGAGCGAAGTATTCTGTTTTGTAAAACTCAGACGTGCCGAAACTCACTGTGAATGCCAAAAATAACTTTTGAGGTAACGGAAAAGCCAACTATCTCCTTTATTGTGAAACATAATATATTTCCTTTGTTTGGCACATCTCGAAACCAATAAATGCATCACAAGATTCATACAGACATGTCCCACTTCATGTTTGAAAGGAAGACATCTCTAATTTATTGCTGTTGGTTTGTTGAGTAATTTTTCTATTTTATTATTATTAAATCTAGGTGTCTTCTAAACCCGTCCTCTGGTTAAAAATGTATTATTTACAGCAGTGGTGACATCAGGCGATGTGTAAAAGAGAGCAGGCATAATAAGAAAGCAAAATCTGTTTTATTACAGTTACAAGGTTTTGAACTGTCTTTAGCATCTTATTTCAGTGATTAGCACAATTAGCAAGGTTAGCATAAGGTGCCCTCAGCGTGGATCCCCTGTATAGTAAATAAAGACACCCTTTTTTTTAGCTCTGAGATTTTCAAAGGGTTGCAAACATTTCCAAATCCCTTATGGTCTGCGACACATAGACTTGGACTTTATTAAAAGGGTAAAACAGCTGTAATTCGTCCCGTTTTAATTTAGGTAGTAGCCTGAATAAAACCCCCAAATCCTTCCATAGAAAGCCTTTTAAAAGGTTTCCTTTATAGAAGCTTCTAACACTTTTTGTGCTTCTACTGAATCTTATTCTAAACACCTTGGTGATATTTTTAAACAGCCCAATAACAGCTTTCACTCTGAAGGGTGTCGTCGTTACCTCAGGGGCATCACAACAATAAATGGGATCTTTAAGTTTCCGACTTGCCGGTCGTCGCTCAAAGCTTCAAGCACCACCAGGTAATTTCTCAAAGCACTTTTTAACAATCCTGGATGGAAGGTCGCATAATAAAACTATACAATGCTTTTAACAGAGCTAATGTTTTTACATATGTTGCTTTTCTTAAATACACTGTAGAGCAAAATTATTAAAAATACAAATACTTCCTGGTTCATCTCTATGTCAAATTCAAATTAGCCTTTTTGCTGTAGTTTAATTTAATTAATTTTAAAAAATTACCCTTTCAGTTAACAATGAATAGCTTATTCAAGGGCAAACAAGTTTTAGTTTAACTAAATTCTTATATCATATAGTATTGACTCATAATTAAAATATAACACCCTAAAATCCTGTTTGTTACGTTTTGTTTGATGTACAGTGACCTTGAGTGTCAAGAAAAGCACCTATAAATAAAATGATGTATGTATGTATGTATGTATGTATGTATGTATGTATGTATGTATGTATGTATGTATGTATGTATGTATGTATGTATATTTTGTTTTACATTTATTTGCCAAATGTAATATATACTGGACAAATACATTTTATCAGCAGGGAATTATTTTTCACATCGTAATAAATCGCTTCCAAACTTGTGTAAATTTCTTAAGGAGGCTAAATAAATGGAGCTTGAGTTGCCATTGGGGGAAAAAAAAGTATCTGGAAAACTTTTTGAAAGTAAAACAAAAATGTTGACACTAAAAAGAATTTGTGTTAAAGATTAGAAAAGAAAGAAAAACAGCTCCCAAACCGATAAAGGCGACAATGACATTTTCTCACACTGACTCCTTTTTAAAGATTAAAGCTTCATTTATTTGAGTCCATTGTTTAAATATTAGTGCCTGATGTAAATAAATCACTCTCTACAGTGTTTTAAGTTAAAAAAATTGATGAAATGATACCTGGGAAGACAAAGTAAGCACGTCTATAAGAGGAGCTACCAGAGGGAACAGTTTACTTTCACTCATGCTAAATATTTAATTGAAGTTGAGTGTAACAACAGACGTGTGAATAAGTAATTATATTGGGCCTGTTTGTCTGGTTTTGTGTGTGAGTGAATGGGAGTAATGGGACAGCTGGCTGCTCAGAGGGACTATCTGTGGGGGGTTAAACTGGAGGTTATTGTAAGGCCATTTTAAGACATCTGCTCCTTCCTTTTGTTCAGACCGTCACTCCCACATTGTTCCACTATAACTCTGTCTGCTCGGATCTTCCCTATCCAACTAGTTGATGAACCACAGTTATTTACTGCCTTATTTCATCTGGAAACACTGGGATTTTCCCTCACAACTACTCCAAAACCATTTCAACGCAGTTTAGTCGTCTGTCTCCCTCCTGTGGCGTGGGCGGCGGCTGCAACATCCTGTACGTGGCATCAGCGCTGCTCACGCCAACGTGGGGAGAAAAAAAAAACTGTCCTCCTCCGTTTTATTTCAAAGAATGTTTAACTTCTGCTGCCCACATCATGTGTTACCCAGACACACCCATAGGACACACACACACACACACACACACACACACACACACACACACACCAATGTAACATCTGGAATCAATCTGGAATCAACCTCTGCCATGAATGTACCTCAGCTGTACACATACAGAAACACTGGCTGATTGTTCCTTTATGCCATTTAAGCCCCCATTAACTGTATGCAAATTTTACAAATTACAGCGCAGATGTAAGATTTCAATTTTATTTTAATGTTCTCTAAATTTAAAAATACAAATGAACCGTATAGTGCAATGAAGAGATTTGGTCCAATATAGTGCTGTGCAGATAATAGATGAAATCCCTTTACTATGAAGAAAGGCTTGTCAGCTGGTTCCAAAATCAGACTAAGAAGATCCTATTAAATACAACAGGTGTCTCAAAAAATAGATCATAATATTGTAAAAGGAGGATAAGTAAAAAAAAAAAAAAGATCTGTTTTGTTTATATTTTATTTTAAAATGGCATGCCAAAAATTATTTCTGCCCTTCGCAGTAAAGGCATAAATAATCGATCCATCCACTGCCTGTGCCCATTTACGCATGCATGCACACACCTTGGGGCTCCCTGGTTAACCTAACATGTATCTGGAGGGAATCCACGTATGCATGGAGAAAACATGCAAACTCCATGCAGGAAGACGCCCGCTGCAAGCTAACACTGCTAACACCTGTGCCACCATACAGCGTAGCTTCTCAATAATCAGTGGAAAAAGTGTTTTATACACTGATCAGACCCTTCCTATTATTACTAACCAGCACACCACCATATCTCCAGGAGTGTGACAGTTTATCTCTGTTCACTGGCTCCAAATCTTTGCAGCTGGAAGGCCTCCTTGCCATCACCCTAATGCTTATAGCTCCCACCACTGATCCTCTATCAGATTCAGTTCGGGACTCTGGCCGGGTCACAACAACACACACAACAAATTTGAAAGATTATTTTAAGCCTAAATCCACCTGGGGTTTGAATCATTTTGGTCTTAGCTGCAATTTACAATCATGTATCCGTTTATGTGTCCTGTTGTCGTGTAATTTGATTATTTATGGAGATAAAAGGTCTGAAGTAAAAGTCAACTTAATTATATGTTGATTTGGTGAAGCACCACTCGGTATTTCCATTTGTTTTCATTGTGATTCTCGTTTGACTCTGTTGAGTCTTGCGAAATATGAGAGTTGACCACCTGATCAAATCAAATTAACTCTGAGTGACCACTCTGTGGTAGATATTATGTGTATTTCAACTGTAACCAAAGTTTGGGACCTGGTAGCGGGTGGTGTGACCTCAGACCCCCCCCCCCCCCCCCCCACACACACACACACACACCCCAATCTGTTTCCAGCTTCTGACCAGGGATGGATTCTTGTATGGGTAATATGGGTGGTTGCCCTGGGCGGCATCCGAGGGGGGGAAGAGGGCAGGACACTAGCGTTGTATAAAAAAAATTTATAATTTATCTGACATTCAGAAAATCATTTATGCTCTTCTCAGTAATCCATCCATCCTTCCTTCTCGGGGAGGGCTACATCCTGGACAGGTTGCCACTCAGTGGAAAGGTTTGCATTTGCAGTCAGAAGGGAGTTTACGCCTGCTGCTGACCATAGGGAGTTTATTTTATACCGTTTGTGCAGGAATGCAATGCAACCCACGCCTCAGAATATAGATGATTTCCTAGATTTTGATAGGTTGGAGGCAGCAGAAGGAGGCGCTCACCCAGGGCGCCATCCATGCAATAAACACACAATCGGCAGATCATATAGCTTCAGCCATCTTTGAATGGTTTGTGCTGTGCAGATCTTCCTAGATTTGTTGAAACTGTCCAGCAGTTTTGACCTTTTGAGGCAGAGTTTTTTAAAAGTATTTGGGTAAAAAAAACAGAAAAACTCTGCCGTATTTGTTTCAAGACTCTTAACTGAGTTATCTCATTTGTCACGGCAGGCCTGATGAAACTCCCTGACACTGAATGAAGTCAATAAAATAGGTTTTATTTAAACACGCGCTTGTGTTTTCTACAATTTTGTGTAATTGTAGGGTTTGGGTGTAACTTTTTACTTGCAATACAGTTTCCTCTTAAAGTACTCTACACTGCAGTACACCTGATGTTTCTTCCTCGTCGGTAAGGTACAAATCGGCGCGTACGTAAAAACACACCAGGCAGATTGAGTGGCAGGTTAATTTCTTTATCATCTGATAACCTCTCCGCATGTGTCTGTACTCGCAGCGTTTGTCGCGGCGAAGCTTTTGTTTCCGTCAGGTTGAAACAGGCTGAGCAAACAAACCATCTGCCCTTTTCTGACTGAATGTGGAGATTTTATTTTTCATACGTCTGGCTGGGACAGAGAGGGGGAGGGAGTGAGGGCCGAATGAATGGGTTTCCTTCAGACATTTGCCTCTTCCATCCCTCCCTTAGTTTCCTCCCTCAAATTGCCACTTCTCTCTCTCTCTCTCTCTCTCTCTTTCTCTCTCTCTCTCTTTCTCTCCCTGTTTGCCTCTGAAGGGAAACTTTCTCCATACCTGTCTGAACAGGGAGCGCCGGAGCGCTGTAGGGCAGAGAAGAGACAGAATCAAACAAAGAAGCAGGGCTGGGTGGAAAACAAACGTAAGAATAGGGAGTGTGTGGCAAACGTATTTAAGTGGAGAAAACAGGAAGAGAGACTTTTGCTTTTTTTTTTTGCTTTTTTTTTTTCCTCCTCCTCCACTCGCCACTGGGCTGCTGCCTCGACTCTCAGTGACCGGTGGCTATTTTGGTCCGTCAGTGTCGCAGTGGTTTAGGATGGATGCCATCATGCTGCAGGAGAAACTGGTGGAACGGCTTCTGTGCCCACGAGTGAGAACCGCAAGGCAGAAGGTAAAGAGGTGGATAAACTTAAAAGCAGTGAGGCAAATAGGGTGGAAAATGCTGCAATTAACCCATTTATATCATTCTATAACACATATAGAGGTAGAGAGCAGAGGCTGGGTTTTGAGCAGCGAGCTTTCACAAGTTTCTGCCAACTTATTTTTGCTGCTGCTGCAATGTTTCTGTGACGGTGCTCAGATTCATTTCTAGAGGGGGGCTCTGATTTACTGCTAAGAGGAATTTTTGTGCAGCTTCATCTCTTACCCCTTCTTTTGCTTTGTGTGTGTGTGTGTGTGTGTGTGTGTGTGTGTGTGTGTGTGTGTGTGTGTGTGTGTGTGTGTATACATGTTTGCGTTTTGACAACTGTGACCCCCTCCACCAGTTGTCGGAAATGCCTGTGACAGGTTATGACAGCGTATGAGGACGCTGGCTGTGCGCTTTTTGGCCGCCTCAGAGAAGGAGCTTTTCAGGTCCGCTGAATGCAGCGTCTGTCTGCTGCGTGAGTGAAAGCTTCTCTGCGAGGGGGGCCTTGAATGTTTGTTTTTCTCTGCACATGTCGGCGCGTCGTACTCGTACTGCAGGGTTTCAGATGACGCTCTGCCAGATGCAGAAGCTGCTGTCCCACACAGTAGGAGCCTGGTATCCTGTGGTTCTCTTTGTGCGTCTGGAAAGTCTGAGGCGTTGGTTATTCTCAGCGGCTCGGAGAGGAATGCTCCGCACAAGCCTTTCCATACACTGGAAGCTTTTCTGTCTGTTGTGGTAGTTTTATAGCGCCACAAGGCAAGCTCTTCAGATCGTAGACTTAATTTGCCTTGACATTAAAAGTCCTTTAACCTTATTGGCGTCTGTTTCTATTTTTCATAGTTTTGTCTGTGTGTGTATTAATGAGGAGCCAAAATGAGGAATGAAGCTGTATGATGTGAAGAAGTGTCTGCCCCATGCAGAGTTCTTCTGCTTATGCCACTTTAAAACTTTTAAATGTCTCAGCTCACGTCATCAGAAATGTTAGATAAGCAGAGTAAATACAAAATGTGGTTTAAAATGATGTTTTCATTTATTAAATGGGGGCAAAAAAGCTTTAAATTAAATGTCGTTGATCTTTTGGCATGTCACTGTTGGGAAGGTTCCCCTCTGTTTTATATTTTTTCCACTGTGGCCTTAGTAATGGTTTTTAAGCCCGTTCAACCCTGATGGGTGTCAGTGACTTTGTTTCTCATCTGTTTTATAATTTCTTTAGATTGAGGCATGATGTGTTGCTTTTTTAGATCTTTGGGCCTACTTTGTGTTGTCTGACAGGTTCTTTTTGACTGATTTCTTGATTTTACTGGTATAATCAGGGATACATGCCGCCATATTTACTCTAATTTATTGAATAAGACTGCATAAACCAACTTTCAAAGATAAAAATCACAGCATTTAGTCATCTATTTAAAACCATAAAATGTTGAATGTACTTTTTCAGACAAAACCAAGCAAAAAGCATTAAAAAATAAAAAAAAATCACACTGGGCCTTCTTAACACATGAAATCATCATTTGAAAACTGCTTTTTATGTTTTTGTCAATTTATCTATGACATTTTAAAAAAACATTGATGACACATTTATGTATAAAAAAAGAGTTACAACTTTTAATTTAAAATAAATACGAGAAGCCTAATTAGAAACTTTTTATATTTCTTTATTTATGTTTTCATACATTATTTGGTCTTTATTTGGGCCTTTTTTATTATTATAACTGCATTATTTTGTATATTTACATCAAAACAGGGCTCCTGCCAAGTGAGACCCCGACCGACAATCAAACCATGTGCTAAAAATTATTTCAATGTATGTAGCATCATTTTTTTTTTAAATAAGGCCATATTACCTTCTTTCTTTCTATTTTGATTGACATAAATTCTAAAATTTTGAGATTTGGAGAAAATTCAATGATGTTATACCTAACTGACCAATGTTCAAGTTGAAAACTCAGACACTTTCTAAATAGTCAAATTGTTCTTTCTTGTAAATGAGCATAAAGTTTAGTAGCCTTCTCTCGGCGAGTTGACTAGCAGGGTGCAGCAGTGGGTGGGGGAGGTACGGCACCAAATCCACTCATTGAAAGCTACTGTCCTGCAACTTTAGGACGCATGCCACTCCAACACATCTGAATCAAACGGCTGATGTCCTTCGTCAGCAGTCATTCAACGCTGCAGAGGCCTGATAAGGTGCAGTTCACTTGATTCCGGCTAAGTTGGAGAAGGGATGCATCTAAAAGTTGCAGGATACTATCTCCTGGACTAAACTTGCTCTAAACGCTACACAAAGCTCTGGTTACTGTGGTACTTTCCATTGCATCTCAATAAGAGAAATTTAAATTGTAGAAAAGGTATTATGGAACATTTTAGCAGCTTTGAAAATTTAACTTTTTACCACTTTGGTGTGCGTTGGTACCAAAAATGGTCTCCGTGTAAACAATAAAAATGTTTTGCTTTGCATTAAATTTGCCGAAGTAGTCACACAACTTCATAAAAATATGCAAATCGTCTCAAGTGCAAATAAACTGTTTATTATTGCAGCTATTTTTACATTTTATACTGTGGCGGCCATATTGGATTTTGAGTTTGAGGTTTGTTGGGATACCTCAGATTTTCCAACTCAAAATTCCCAGTTCCCATTAGTTTTTCTTCATGTAGAGTTAGATCACTCAGAGTTTGCAGGCTTTGTGATAGAAAGTGTCATAATGGAGAATCCAGAAGAACATCTCAATCTCCATAATGCTTTCAGCAAGTCTATGTTTTAAATTAAATGTACATTTTGTCATTTTATGTATACTAAAAATGTACTAGGAACCAAAATTATGTTTATCTTATCTGGTGGATATCAGATAAGTAGATCAGTGGTTTCCAATCTCTATCCTCAAGGATGAGATTGGAAAAAGTTTTAAAATATGCCCTGACAGGTCTCTCTAGTAAATGAGAACTCATGTGTAACTCAGACTACCTGTATAAATAAGGGTGTAATAATAATAATAAGTTATCTAAAAGATGCAGGACACTGGCCTTTGAGCACTGAGCAGTGCTTTTATCTTCTGTCTCTGAATGAATCAGGAGGACTCTCGTGTGAAATCCTCATGTTAGTCCGGACATATTTTGAGCATTATGTTGCCGTCAGATGGTTTTATTCCCTGAAGAAGGCTATCTTTACACAACATCATGTTGGAATGTGAAACCAACACCTAAGTGACGTGTTAAAACTCACATTACAACACCCAAGAGAACTGCTGTGAAGATTTTGAGTTTGTGTTTGTATTGGCTTAGATATCAAGTCATTCTAAGCATTTATTTGTATTTCTCATACACCTAATCTGAAAAAGGGACCTTTTAATAAATGTTTTCACTCTGTTGATTAGGCTCTATATATATTGTGTTCACTTCCTGCACCCCCTAGAGTTAAATGTGTCACCGTTTGACGCGCCAGTGCTTTACTTTCCGGAAGACTTAAAACCATTTCAAAGATTCAAAAATTCTTTATCGTCACAGCATGTTACTGTGGTGAAATTTCTTTTTGGCCACTCCGGCTAAGAGTACACATAAAAGACAAACAAACAAACAAACAGGCAATAGACGATTTCAATTCAATTCAATTTTATTTATATAGCGCCAATTCATGAAACATATCATCTCAAGGCACTTTCTAAAGTCAAGGGTTACAGTGTTCTTTTTCTCATTATAGCATGCAAATGATAAAATTTTTTTTAAAAAGGTGAAGATTCAAAAGTTTGTGTCAGTCTGAGGGCTTCGGTATCAGTCCTTTACGTGTGGTAGAGCCATGTTATATGAGCTAATGGTCCTTCATGAGTCGCAGATAACAAATAATGAGGTAATAAGGTGCTTTTGTGCAACGGTTGAGGCTTCGTTTACGAAAATGTTCATTTAGATATTCAGAGATGATAGTGTGTAGTCGACATGAACATGTAACATTAAGGTGATTGTAACATATGACGGACTAGTAACAGTGGGGGTGATTTTAAAGTGTTGGACTGCAGTCTCCCATCAGGGGGCGATTGCCCTCACAGCTCCTGGGAAGAAGCTGTTTCTAAGCTTATTTGTTTTGCCTTTAAGGCTTCTGAAGCGTTTACCTAATGGGAGAGGGACAAACAGTGCACTGCCTGGGTGGGTGGAATCAGTGGAGATGCGTCTGGCCCTTCTTTAGACTCGTTCTGCATAAATTGAGTCTTGATCCTGCAGACGGCGTCCCACAATCCCCTGCGCTGTTCTCACTACCCGTGCTAGGTCCTTGCTTTCCTGGACTGTGCAGCTAAGTGGGAAGTCCAGAGCTTTTCAGTTTCCTGAGGAAGAATTGCCGTTGTTGAGCCTTCTTCACCAGGTGGGAGGTGTTCACAGGCCAGGAGAGGCCGGAGGAGATGTGAAGCATTTCTATGTAAGGCAAAAACCACAAGCTCCCAATGGTTCAGGGAACACGTGGGATCTGAACACGCTAAAACCCAGCGCCTCAAAAAAGACAAAAAGAGGGACACAAAAGAACGCAGCTGCTGCCACAACTGCGCTGCGGAGGGGATTAAGCAAAACAAGCTCCTTAAACTGCTGGGCATGTGACGTTCCTTTGAGCTCGGACACAAACCGTACGGTAGAGAGCAACACGGGGATTAGGAGCCGCCCGTGTTAGGGAGGTGTGATTATAATCTGTCAAAACTCAACGTACTAAAAGAAGTGAAGATATTAGGCTTTCCCGTTCCCCAAGCTTTCAGGACCCATTCCTGCTTTTGTAGGAACGGCTTCTTTGTGTGTAGAAATAATAAATAATCACTCAAAGACATCTGCTTTAGTTTTTTTTTATTTGTACCATTTTTATTGTACTAAAAATATCAGATCTGCATCATGTATGTGGGAAAAAGATGAACCGGTGTAAAACCAGGTAAACACAGATAGCATACATGTATAGTTTAAACAGAAAAGCTCTTTGCATAAAAACATACATTTTAAACACCAGATCTCCTTTTTTTCACATTTCATCTTGTCACTCACTTTTTTTCTAACTAGAAAGATTCAGTTCATCTCAGTTTTATTTATATAGCGCCAATTCCCAAGGCATGTCATCTCAAGACATTTTATAAAATCAGTTCAAGCAAATCATACAGACATTAATTTAATCTAAGGAGACCCAGCAAATCTGAAAATCTGAAATAAAAGATATGTCCAGGTTTCCTGTCCGTATTTTCCTTAAACAGAAACATTTAAAGTCTAGCCGGGTCAAGCCTAGCTACTTTTCAGCCACATGCAGACATCAACAGACATTTTTATATAAGCATTATATAATGCATAAGGCAAACTTGTCTAACTTGCACCATTATTATTTTGCACTGCCAACACTGAACTTTTAAAATTAATGCCTTTTTTGCACCATTATCTTTGCACTATAAACATGATTAAACATTTGTCTGCACACTTTTTAAAAAAAATATTGTAATGTTATTTTATTTCAATTGCAATCTCATTATATTATCGTAATCTGTATGCAACAAAATTTAATTTGCTATGCACTCTGTACATACAAAATGACGATAAAGTTTAGTCTAAAATGTGTTTTAAGTCTAATTTGTGGTCCCTCGAATGTTTGCTTAAAGGTTATCATAATGCTTAATGCTTTGGTGCTTTGATCAATTTAGTGAAGTACTTTATTAATTTATACTTTTGTTGCTTACCTTTTACTCTGACTCAATTTAGTCTTTTTGTCTCACTGTAATTTTATAATTTTTCCTATAAGATTAAACATATCAGAATATTTTACTGCATTTTTCAAGTTAGTTAAATGATTATTTCAGATACGAAAGTTTACACCTAATTGAAAGCGTTTAACTGTTGCCTGTACTGCAGGATAAATATTGTGATGACCAGATCAGGATTCTACAGATTCTTGGGAAGCCAAAAATGTCTGGCACAAATTTATTTAAATGCTACAAAAATGTTGTCGCAATTACCAATTTATAATGTACTTGACCTCATGCACGCTAGGCAGGTGCTCTGTCTGCACTGATGAAGGTTCGCTCACCTTGGTTGCTGAATAATTTGAATGCCTTGTCGCTGCTTTTATCTGGTAACAATTAGACCACATGGCGGGCCACATGGACTATATGTAGAGCATTGTAATGTGAGGCCAAGGTGGTCTTTGCAAAAACTAACATGCTCTATCCTGACATAATAGCACAATTTAGATGAGAGGCAAAGATGCTTATGTAACAGGCCTCATCATATGTGACGCACACACTTCATACATGTGACAGGAGGACTGTGTGTTTCATTAAATGCCCTTTGGTTTTTTTTCATCAGCATCTAAGATAAAATAACAAATAGTTTTGGTAAAGCAGTTTAAAGCAATGAAAATATTAGAATGGCAGCGAATAAACCTAACAACTTTCTATCTATGTTTTCTATCTGTGTCAAACACAACAAGATGTGTGAAAACATGACTGCAGGCTTTATAATGCTGAGATAGATATTTTTAATATTTTCTCACACCTAAGAGACTTTTTGTCATCTCTGTTGAATTAATTCAATGATCATCTCTTTAATTAATAGGAAAACATTGGACTTTTTACTTTCTGCTGCCTTGGTGATTATCTTAAAGATGATAAAAATGAGCATTTCCTCTTATGAGCAGCAAATCCTAACAAAGGGACCTTTTATGTAATGTTCTTTTTAATTAGCTGAGCATGTCGTTCGTAAGGTCAGTTGTTTTTAAGGGTACACTAATTTCAATTTAAAAAAGGGAAATGGCGGCTGTTATCCATCACTTTTCACAGGTAAACCAACGCTTGCGTTAATTGTCTCCTATTTTTATGTTCCAGGAGAAACAATATGTGGGCTTCGCTACCCTGCCTAACCAGGTCCACAGGAAGTCCGTAAAGAAAGGCTTCGATTTCACCCTGATGGTTGCAGGTCTGTGTCTGAGACGATGCAAACAACTTTATTACTGCTGATAGTTTATTATATGCTAAACCAGCTTTTTTTGAAGGCTACACTGTCCAGTTTTTCTCAGTTTCCAGATTTATAATGTGTCTTTTTGAACTTTTTTGGGTTTTTTTTGCCAACCTTTTTGTATTTGCTCTCATGTCTCTTTGACTTACAGGAGAGTCTGGTATGGGAAAGTCGACTCTGGTCAACAGTCTTTTCCTCACAGACCTCTACAAAGACAGGAAGTTACTGAACGCCGAGGGTGAGTCTTCACTTCGTCTCGTCCTCATCGTTTGAAGTTTTCTGCCGGCTGTTACAAGCCTGGCATTAAAGCTGTTTGGCCTCGACTAACATTCTTCTATTCAAAGAATGATTCATGTTCAGAGCAAATTCATAATGTCCAAAATTATGATTAGTATTTTTAGAGGTTATCTGAAAATAACACAGCAGCAGAGCTTTTTTTTTTTTTTTTTAGCTCTGACCTTGACGCATTTAATCCAGTTTTCCTCTGCCCTTCATCCTGCACGGATGCTTTGCAGAGCGGATTAACCAAACTGTAGAGATCATCAAGCACACGGTAGACATCGAGGAGAAAGGGGTGAAGCTCAAGCTTACCATAGTGGACACGCCGGGGTTCGGAGACGCCGTCAACAACAACGAGTGGTGAGTTGTGGCTGGTCTCGTGCTGGCTGAGGAACACTGGTGTCCGAACACAACGTCTGCACTGAGACAGCACTTGATCGATGCCTCAACGGTGACGCAGCTACAACTTCTGTGTGTGAATTAGCTCTAAAAGTAGTAATCTTAGCTGAATTGGCTCAGATGTTATTTGACATACTGGAACTACTCTGGGTTATTTGGCATCTGTTCTCGGGTCATTGTCATTTACCATCTATATGCTTCCTCTGTTCAGATTATTGAGTATTACGACAGCTCACCATGCAGATGCTGATGACACAACTTTATGTTTCTATTGTCACCACAGCTTCTACAGTCACAGCGTGAAACTTACTTTGTTTTATATGCATCATTTAGTTTATTATTAAGACAGCTGGGGTAATTCACTTTTTACAGAAGATACTCATTAGAAGGAACAATCGGGTAAGATTTGGATCAGATTCAAACTAAAACATTTAACTAATGGATGTTTTATTAGTGGGTTATCAGGGTTTAAAACACTTAAATATGTTTTCTTTTGACTTGTGTGGACTTGACTTTGATATCTGATATTTAACTTTTTAAAATTCTTATTATTTTGAAGTTATCTTTAAATCTGGACTTGAACGAGGTATTTTTCTGATAAATACTACGCTTTGCTTTAGTATCGTTGTCATCATAGAAGTGCATCCAGATGCTATTGTGATTTAATTTGCAGCAGACTTGTCATTTTTGAGTCATCAACAGCAGCCTTTTAATAAAGAATCCCCTAGTGTCCTCTTTACGAGGACAGTAGGGGAAGCGCTGCACACTTCATTCATTCCTTTATTGATTTATATAGCACTTTAAAATAACCAACTGAGGCGACCGAAGCACTTAACAGAAGGATTACATTAAAAAAAACATGCAACAATAAAAATAGACAAAAAATAGGAATCACAGATAAAACACCACCATGCTACCTGGTATTAAAAGTATTAAGCTTGGATTTAAACGTGCCTGGGTCTGTGGTGGAGCAAAGGTCACCCGAGAGCTTTAGCCTGGTCCTTTGAACAACTAATAAAAATTGGTTTGATGACTGCAGGGATCTGCCAGGTTCAGAAAGGTAAAATTTCAGATAAATAAGATGGGGTCAGGCCGTTAAGAGCTTTAAAAACCAATGCTAAAAGTTTAAAATCAATTCTGCAATGGACAAGGAGCTAGTGTAAAGAGGTGATGGTTAAAAGGCAGGAAGCCGTGTTCTGGACAAATTGGAGACCTTTAAGTGAGGATGAGAGACAAAGATTTAGCTTTGAAGATGCAGATGATAAAAGCAAGAGTTAATTTGTTTGTAGAATTAAAACTCTAGATCGAAAATATCACCCCTAGGGTCCTATCATTTAATGTGAAGCACTGAGGGCTATGAAGGCATTGCCACCAAATACAATACATTCTGTCTTTTCGTTCATTTAAGAATACATTTTTTTCACATTGTCAACGTTTAACAGCAGGTATGCTGTCCAGGAGAGAGAGGGGAGCATTACTGCATAAGACAAATAACTTTGTAGGTCACTGTTTGCAGTAATGTGAAGCCAGCATGGACAGCTCAGACAAGCATATCAAAAAAAAGAGGAGCTTTTGTATGCAACTATCTTCCCCAAAACCTGAATTACACTGTGGATGTAATACACAATCCTATGCAAACAAACTTGACTTGCTTGCTTTGTGTCTGCCTCAGCTGGAAGCCAATCACAGACTATATCGATCAGCAGTTCGAGCAATACTTCAGGGACGAGAGCGGGCTGAACAGAAAGAACATCCAGGACAACAGAGTCCACTGCTGCCTCTACTTCATCCCTCCATTTGGGCACGGGTAAGGGTCCGCCCGCACGTGAGATACACACATGTATGCAGAGCCAGAGCAAAGGACCGGAAAACCAGACTTTGGCTTTCTCCTTCCCAGCCTGCGTCCCGTGGATGTGGAGTTTATGAAGGCTCTCCATGAAAAAGTGAACATCATTCCTCTTATCGCAAAAGCCGACTGCCTCACTCCCAACGAGATAAAAAAGCTTAAAGACAGAGTGAGTTTCAGAGCAGCAGCTTGACGGGTTTGACTGCATGGACTGACCGGCCTTCACCCCGGATAAATGCGTATGTCTGTGCGTGTCCTCTGACAGATACGGGAGGAAATAGACAAGTTTGGGATCAAAGTGTACCAGTTCCCTGAATGTGACTCTGATGAGGACGAGGAGTTTAAACAACTGGACAAAGAGCTGAAGGTGAGTTTGAGCTGTAAAAATACCCGTTTGAATAAAGTACAGACTTGCTGTTACTGCACCGTCCACAATTAACTAGAAGCGATGTGTAAATTTGCCTTTTGCTGCAGCAGCTTGATCTCACGCAAACATTTGAGAACAATTATGGGAACAATTCTTTCATTTTAATGGGTTTATTTAGTCAGGAACAAAATCCAACATCAGAAATTTTGTTTGAAAAGGGGCATTTTCTTTCCCACCACCACAACATGTGGAGCTTTGCTCAACTTCACTGGGACTTTAATTGGAAACATTTGCTTTGATCAAACAAGAGTAAGATTTGGGATTTCACCACCAGAATTAGCCGTGCCCAGTGTTAAGCACAGTGGAGGAGCCGTGATGCTGTGGGCCTGTTTCTCTTCTGGAGGCCCAGGGAAGCTTGTTAGTGTCCGTCCGTCTTCTTCCGCTTATCCGGGGTCGGGTCACGGGGGTAGCAGCTTCAGTAGGGAGGCCCAGACGTCCCTCTCCCCAGCCACTTGGGCCAGCTCCTCCGGAGGAATCCCAAGGCGTTCCCAGGCCAGCCGGGAGACATAGTCCCTCCAGCGTGTCCTGGGTCTTCCCCTGGGCCTCCTCCCAGTGTGACTTGCCCGGAACACCTCACCAGGGAGGCGTCCAGGAGGCATCCTGACCAGATGCCCGAGCCACCTCAACTGGCTCCTCTCGACGTGGAGGAGCAGTGGCTCTACTCTGAGTCCTCCCCGGATGACTGAGCTCCTCACCCTATCTCTAAGGGAGAGCCCAGACACACTACGGAGAAAACTAATTTCAGCCGCTTGTATCCGGGATCTCGTTCTTTCGGTCACGACCCAAAGCTCGTGACCATAGATGAGGGTAGGAACGTAGATCGACCGGTAAATCGAGAGCTTCGCCTTTTGGCTCAGCTCTCTCTTCACCACAACGGATCTTGCAGCGCCGCTTCACAGCAGACGCTGCACCAATCCGCCTGTCGATCTCCTGCTCCATCTTCCCCTCATTCGTGAACAAGACCCCAAGATACTTGAACTCCTCCACTAGGGGCAGCACATCCTCCCCAACCCGGAGAAGGCACTCTACCCTTTTCCGGTTCAAGACCATGGTCTCGGATTTGGAGGCACTGATTTTCATCCCGGCCGCTTCGCACTCGACTGCGAACCACTCCAGTGAGAGCTGTAGATCATACCCATGATGAAGCCAATAGGACCACGTCATCCGCGAATAGCAGAGACGCAATCCTAAGGCCACCAAAACAGATCCCCTCAACACCTTGGCTGCGCCTAGAAATTCTGTCCATAAAAGTTATGAACAGAATCGGTTAGTGTGCGTGAGATGATGAATTAGCAATCTAGAGACAGAAAGAGGGATGAAAATTTATTTTTTCCCCTCTGTGCTCTTAAACCTTGTGAAATGTTGGGGGAGAAGTGTTATTATTAATTCTTAACATGAGGTTTTGACAATAAATGTACTCAAAAAAACATTTTGGACTTTAAAAAAAAGATTAGTGTGAGATCGTGTTATGCACACATCCTAATTGGGGGGATTATTAGGTGTAAACAACACTGTGACAACGCAATCTAGTGAAACTTTTAACATCTTTTCTTACAAAATGATGACACTTTTAGACCGAAATGTTGAGAATTTTGATTCTTTTCCACTAAGTTTAAAGAATAATCGACATTCACTACCAGTTTGTTTGCTTACAAATTGGATACAACTAATTTGTATTTTTTTTTAAGTAAGAGCAGCAAAGTTCTCTCATTGTTTTGAGAAATGCAACAAAAATAATCTTTACTGGATCTTTATTTGTTAGTCTCCAGTAGGTTGTTGGTATATTTTGTTATTATTCAGATCATGGTTAAATATACTCTGTCGTGTGTAGACCACAAACCGTCTTTAGGAAATCACAGTTGAACCTCAGGCAGTATTTTGTAATACTGCCTGAGGTGTGTTTTTATTTTGTGCACCTTCCAGTTTTATGTAGCAAAGGCGTGTCTTACTTTCAAGTATTACTTCTCCACTTTAGTGTGATGCAAGTAAATGGAGTTAAGCAATGCCTCCTGAAAATATTTGAAAAGCTCAGCATTAATATGCTAAATTCAAAATCTCCAGACTTTCCATAATCTTTTACAAAAGGAAGTAGCTCCACAAAAGCCTATTAAATCATGTGATATTAAAAAAAATAATCAATTTGATATAAGGTAGTTCTGTTTTGTTTTTGAAAAGCCTCTGCTAAAGCAAACAAGAAGTCTGAGATTGCTCTCATTTGCATCATTAGTGTCTTGGTGTAAATAATAGCGCACATGTCCCAGAAATGGATATTCTGCTGATTATTCTTAATCTGGCACATAAACAGTGAATCTTCTGAACTCCATCTATTTAGCGTTGACATGATATATCGTGATGCTTAAAAGTTAATAAAATTAACCTTGTGATGTTTTACCTCCTCTATCTTAAAACTGCAAGAAAATAAACGGCTTGTAGTGTGTTTCATGTCTCAACAGTCTCCTGTGATGCTTCTCTTCGATTACATGGGTCTTTAGAGAATGTGTCGAACTATGCGAATGTGCACCAGCATGCTCAGTCAGCTTTTCCCCCCGCAGACTGGGGTCAAAATAACAAACGTGTCCTTGTGCATGCAGGAGTGCACGCCGTTCGCCGTGATCGGCAGCAACACTGTGGTGGAGGCCAGAGGCCAGAGGGTGAGAGGTAGACTGTACCCCTGGGGGATTGTTGAAGGTAATTTCATGAACCATGCATTGTTTTCGGCTCTCACCGCTGGGAATGCAAACTGCACACAGTAAAGGTGTGGACTTTGACTGGGCCATTGTTACACGTGAACATGCTTTGATTTAAGCCCCAGAGACGTCTCAAGGCCACGTCTCAAGTCATTTCACTGTAAAAACACAGCTAAAAATAAGTAAGAATTTCTTGAAATTAGTACATTTGTCCTTGATTTGAGCAGGTAAGTAAGATTATCTGCCAATAGAATGAGTATTTTGACCCCTAAAATAAGACAATTAGACATCCTGCACTTTAAATAGGATGATGGAGATGAGTTCTTCCTATTTTTAAGTGCAAAAATCTGATTCCATTGGCAAATCATTTTATTTACCAGCTCAAATCAAGGATAAATGCACTCATTTCAAGAAGATTTTAGTTATTTTTAGTTCCGTTTTTGCAGTGCAACCTCTTCTTTTCCTGGATTGCTCTGTGTTTAAGGAAGATCCAGCTTCCCATCAGCATATTGTTATCATCATCATGCTACATGATGTAAATGACGTGTTCAGAGTTTCGGTTTTCCACCACACACAGCATTTTGCATGCAGACCAAGAAGTAAAAAAAATTTATTGCCTACATGGTTTATGGCAATCGTCTGTCTCGCCTTCAACAATTTGTAGATTGCCTGACATACGACTTTCATCTCTTCGTGAGCAACAGGTCTCTGCAGCTCCTCCAGAGTAACCACGGGCATCCTGGCTATTTCTCTCATTAATCTTCTCCTTGCCATGACTTGGAACGATTGCTGTTGTTCCCTCTACGCTTTCCATTTTCAGATAATGGATTAAACAGTGCTGAGATTCTCAAAGTTTGGAATGAGGCTTTCTAACCTATACCTTCTCCACCACTATATTCTTTAGTCTTCAACGCGCTGTTTGTTTATTAATTTTCTGCTATAAACCTTTTTGACCAGAACAGCTGTATTTGCACTGAGATTAAATTGCAGACGTGGACTTTATTGACTGATTGGATGATGATGTTTTTTTTAAAATACTGTCAGATTAAAGGGAAGCTGAATACATTTGTAATCTCTGCTTGCTTATTTTTTTTGTAAAAAGAAAATTTTAAACTTTGTGTTACTTCCACCTTAAAATTATGCTACTTTGTGTTGGTATGTCACATAAAAATCCCTATAAAATACATTGAGGTTAGTGGTTGGTGTCACTTGCGAGAACCTGATCCATGTTCTAACCTGGCTTATTGATTACATCAACGTGTTTCTGTCCTCAGTGGAAAACCAGTCGCACTGTGACTTTGTGAAACTGAGGAACATGCTGATCCGTTCGCACATGCACGACCTTAAAGACGTCACCTGTGACGTCCACTATGAAAACTACAGAGCGCAGTGCATCCAGGAGATGACCAGGTTTGTCCCCGTGTGTGTGTGTGAGAAGGAGTCTGATGAGAAACAAGCCGTGGAATGAGAATGTTTTTGTGAACCTGCCGTCGATGCTTCCAGATTTGAAGAGAACGTTTCATCCCTCCTCTTCATTCTGTTTCACCTCTTAGTAAACTGGCTCAGGACAACCGGATTGAGAGCCCCATTCCCATCCTGCCACTGTCCACTCCAGACGTGGACACTGAGAAGCTAATTAAGATGAAAGATGAGGAGGTACGTCAATGTCTTAAGGATGCACAGATGTAGACAATGGAAGGAATGGAAGCACATCAACATGTCTAAAATTGATTGTTCTCCACTTCACTACCAATCTTTATAAAATAAGTGGCATTATGACTGAAGGCAATAATTCCCAATGCAATAAAATCACAACCAGATACGTTGTAATGGACTGTATGTAATTAAATCTGGTTCAATTCAACTAACTATGACTGGATTACTCGTAGGAATTAAACGGTGCTGGACTCATTTAAGCCATTAAAATGCAAACATGACAGCTTCATGTGAACTGACATGCAAAGACATAGTGGTGCAGTTCCTAAGTGATGGGTTTTGGGATAGAGCAGGTTAGGATTAGTAAAAGCCTTCCCAAAGTCCCAATCTCATGATGCTGTGTAGGCTATGGAGGCTTCCTGTGCAGTCTTTAAAAGTATGGAAGTTGATTAAATCAGTTTCCAAGTATTGAAATGTCTGCAAGAAAAATAAATAAATAAAGCATGGAAAATGTTTTGCGTTTCACAACTTTATTTCTCATTCCATTTATGTCCACATCTGTTTTCACGTACAGCATGTCAGGGTGTGTTGACGTGTCCACTTTAACCCTCCGTTCTCTTTCTCTCTGCAGCTGAAGAGGATGCAGGAGATGCTGAATAAAATCCAGCAGCAGATGCACGATAAGGATCAGTGACATTTCCAGAGGCAGCGCCACGTGCTGTTTCTCTCCTCTACGACCACGAGACCTTCACACCTGGATTTGGAGTGCTCGGAGCGGCGACTCTGGCTGACTCTGCATTTCTCTTCAGTTTGGTGCTCCATTTTTGTCTGTTTGCCTGGAGGTCGTTCATGTTTTCAAATGTTGAGCCCCTCCGGCTGTGATATCAACTCATATAATTTTAAGATATAATTTAAATAACTTCTCCGTATCTAATTTATAACGCAGTGCTTAACTTTTTTTTTTTTTTTTGGGGGTATAATGTGAGATGTTTTGTAAAGACCTGTAGGCTAATGTTTAGATTTGAACATGGGTGTTGTTTTGATTATGCAATTCTGTGTTGGATATCATGACATTTCTTTAGCTCCAGTTTTCCGTCCATAAAACTCCTTATTTTCCCCTCTCCTACGGACGTTCTAACTCATTGAAATCTAAAATTTGCCGTGAATTTGTTCTCTAACATTTAGAATTTCTAATGGTCAGTATAAGCATCCTCTTCCAGCAAGTTTTAACACACGGTTTGGGTTGAAGATGCACTCATAGCCAACGGCTAACGGCTAAAATAAGGGTTTGTGCATTATAGAGTGCATGTGTGTGCATGCCGTCATTACTCATATCTCCTGGAAGCTTTGGGCCTATTTTTTACTGCTTTGTAGCTGAGTCCGTGTGCTTGTATTTAATGCATCCAGTGTGCAGTTTGCATCGTCGCCACTACACTACGGAAAATAAGTAACGAGGAGCAAATACGACGTCTCTGCTTCTGTCCTAAACTTATCTCCCTGGATGTGAATAAAGCCATTGATGTAGTGAAACCTCCATGTGAGTTAAGACTGCAGAGTGTGTGCAGGTGACTGTGTGTGTGCGTGTTTGTGTGTGTGTGTGTCGACCTTACTGCTGCTGATGACAGCCCTGAAGGCTGTGAGCTCAGTCTTTGTGTCCCATTTTTGCAAAGGTGTGATTAATAAACTCCTCTTCTTGGCAGCCTGGCTTCTCTGACTCGTTATTTGATCTTTAGAGGACGGGGCCCAGGGAGCACAGCCGTGTCCTTTATCACGTCCACACATCATCAGCGCGGCTGGAGGAGGGAACTCCTGCAGGAAGATGATCTGCTGATTCATATATTCATATCTCTTGCAGCCATTATTCCCTCCCTCTGCTCACAGCATCGTCTTCCTGCCCGGAAGTGGACGCGTCAATATGTTCCAGCTCCAGTACTTTGTGTCACTCTCGAAGTTTTGTCACAAATAGCAATAGTTTCAATCATGTAGGGATTTTTTTTTTTAAATTTTGAAGTAAGTAAAAATAAACCAGACTTTACCAAGTTAGTTATTGTCAAATAGGCAAACATTTACCTTTTACTGCATTTTATCATTAAAAAAACATATCATTATGTTTTTTTGGTGTGAGTGGTGGCCTGCTGATTAGAGCACAGAGCTTCGGTCCCAGAGGTTCTGAGTTCAACTCCCAAAAGCTGCCATTCTGAGTCCCTGAGCAAGACCCTTAACCCCCAATTGCTCCCCAGGCGCCGCACAGTGGCAGCCCACTGCTCCCTAAGGGGATGGGTTAAGATGCAGAAGTGAATTTCTTCATTGTGAGATCAATAAAGTTCAATTATTATTTAATTCTGTAAAGTATTCCCCAGAAGTGAATGCTGCTTGTCGGGACTTTGATGCAATCAACTGGTTTCCTTATATAGGACATTTTTGACCAATCTGTATAATCTGACCCAATCTGTATAATATGATTGAACTTGATTTTGTAAAGTGCCTTGAGATGACATGTTTCATGATTTGGCGCTATATAAATAAAATTGAATTGAATTGAATTGAATTAAAGTATCTAAAGTTTAGATCAAAATGTGAGAAATAAAATGCCCCAGACGAACGGTAAACTCTACAGAGTTGTCTCTTAGAGCTGAGAGTTCTTTGTTGGCAAAGACGCCTCACAGTAAGAAGGTCCTGGGTTTAAATCCTGGCCGGAGCTCTTCTTTTATGAAGTTCACATGCATGAATTGCCCACAGTAATTGTGCATGTATGGTTGACTGCTTTGTGTTGCTCTATGGTAGACCAGCGCCCTGTTCAGGGTGTTCCCCGCCTCTCACCCACTGACCAACACTGTAAGGAATATAAAAACAATCTCTGGGCCGTCTGACCGGTCCTCTCATCAAAATGTATTTAATTAGTGAATGTGTAATGTATCTAAACGCTGCAGAGTCTTTGTAGTGGATTAAAGTGAAACTTGAATGAAAAAAAAAACAGCCTTAAAAGCCCCATGTCAAGTAATGAAGCCTGCCTGGTGTGAAAATAACACCTGAGTTTTGATCCAGCATTGAATGTTTAATAATCATTTGCAGTTCTCTGTGAAGATTCATGAGATTTAATCATGGAAACTCTCTATTAAACAATTTATTATGGTTTTTACTCAAGAGCACACTTTTTCATTTCTAACGTATCAACTTAAATTTTACTAGATACTTCATAATGGTGATTATGAAAATATATTCTGTCCTTAGGTTTGAGTGGATTTCATAGAGAGTAGGAGGACCTTTTGACAGACTCTCTGTGCTGGTGTAGATTATCTGTGCGCACGCGAGCCTGTGTGGGTTTCAATGCGCGCTTATAATTTGACAGCAGTCTTTATCAGTGTGAGCCAGCTGGCGCACTCCTAACTCACTCTTCTTCTGAAACAAACCAGAAGAAGCAAAGTCATCCACAGAGGACGCGCAGAAACGAAGGTAAAGGTCAACTTTTTTTCTTTTTACATTTCATAACTTACTCCTTTATGTGGTATTTTGGCATGCAACATGTCCAGTAAAAACCGTCTTGTTGTGCTGCATAAAAAAAGCAAAGAGTTTTGTTATCTAGGGTGCACATTAAAATGTTTAAAAGTATACAATTTAAAATAAAAAAAAATCTCATGACCCCTAAGTCACCATTGGAGGGTGAGTAAAATTTCTGATAGAGCACAACAAGCTGGTGGGATGTTACATATTTGTCATGGTAAAATCTGTAGATATTATTAAACACAAATTTCTTGGGAATATTTGACATAATGATACAGTTTGTATGGAACAAAAACAATATAACGTAGTTAATGCTCGAAAAAATGTTGGATGGTTTCTGTATATTTAGCGACATTCAAATTTATATAAACAGTAATTCCTGACTTTGAAAGTAGTGTTGCATCACTACTAAAGTCAAAGGTTATCCAGTTCACGTCATTTTATTTATGCAGCCCCAATTAACCTAACCCTATCCTAACCCAATTCATAACAAATCTCAAGGCAAACAAACACAAAAAAACTATTTAAGTCAAACAGAAATATTCCAAGTCAAGTACATACAATCCAATTGATCCTAGTTACCAAAATAATTTGTCAAGTTTGGTTTATTTCTTAAATTGGTTAAAAATGTTTCTAAGGAAACCCAGCAGATTGCATTGAGTCATTGACTTGCAGCCTTCACTCCTGGATGAGCGCGTATCGACAGCGGATAGTTACTTCCATTGTGTTGTTGGCTTTGCAGCAATCCCTCATACTGAGCATGCATGTAGCGGCACTGGAGAGGGAAACCAACCAGTCTCATTGGTTCTCAAAAACAAGCCAGCTTGATAATTAAATAAAAACAACAACAAAGAGATTGTCTATTTAAGGATTTATTGAAAGAATCAACCTGGGAAATCTGACACTTTACCGTAAACCATAGAGGAAAAATCTAATCCTCACTCCTGGTCCACAAGACAAACAGTTCTGAGATGCACAGAATATTTCAAGGAAGAGTTAAAGAAAGATTAATGCTTGTTGAAGTAAGAATTTAATCTAATTAAGTACCTAAAAGCCATCAAGATCTGTGATGGACTGGCGACCTGTCCAGGGTGCACCCTGCCTCTTGCCCAGTCACCACACCAGCACTCACATCAAAAACAACTAAAGACAAGGAGAAAAGGCCCGACTTGGTCCAATACATGTTTCTCAAGGAACCAGCCGAATCCCCATCGAAAAGTTGATGCTCACGTCCATCTCTTTTGCCTAAAGACGCATCCAGACACAGAGGTTCGCATGACTTTTGTTGGCACTCAAAGGTCACTTTTACATGAGGTATCAACGATGGTATTTAGATGTTGTCACATTTTCCTCTTTGAAACTGAACAATGTAAAGAAGCTCAAGAAGTTACTGAATTTAGCAAGGAACATCTCGATGACGGGTTAAATGGGACCTTGCAGAGCTTTATTTAAAAATTAACTAATTCTGCATCCCATACCACACAAAACAGACCTTTATCACAGCTGCAATCAGCAAAGGTGGATCAAGCTTTTCAACTAAGTCGGGCCCTGCATCCCTGATGCACAAAAACCAGGACTGGTCCATGGTTGCCTTGAGTTTGACTTGGGGCTGCTATTCCTATTAAGACCCGGCCATCGCTAACAGTGTTTCAATACAGTTTTGTTGGAGTCTGGCAGAGAGGGCCAACTTTAATTGGCTGAGCTTAAAACCGGTCATGGATGATTGGTTATTAATGCTGAGATGTATTTGTGTACAAACCAAGCTCAAACAAAAAGAAAACAATAAACAACATTCAAACAAAGAAGATTATTTTTGTTATTTTCAAAAGTAAACTTGTCAATTAATTCAAATGTTAAATTCAAATCCCAAACAATTCAAAATGTTTCTCGTTTTCAATGAGCAAGCACAAGAATCTTATAGGTCTATGGTCTGTGGTAAGGTTTAAGCATTAACAGGAGGCCCCTGATGATTTGGCGGCCCCAAATAATGGCTTAGTTTGCTTATGCCCGGGGCCGGCTCTGGACAAAACCTTTCTGAGGTTGAAAAGCAGTTCTGAGGACCTTTTCTTCAGATGAATGTGCACATCAAGCAAGACGATGTCCACCAACTCTAACCAACCAAAACCAGACTTCAATAGAAAAGTGGGAATGGTGTCATATTAGTGTTCCTATCCTCTGTTCTCGGACAGAATTGTGATATTTGTTTATAAAATGGACCTATTACAAGTTGGATCTATGGGCAATTTGTTACTCTGCTAACAAAAGGCATTCTACAAATAAAATTAATAATAAAAACATAACAATGACTTATTAAATTTAAACTATGGCCCAGATGTAGTCCATTCGAATGCAAATAAAATGAGATCATGAGAGAAAACAAGTTTATATTTCAATACAAAACAAGACAACAAGCTAAAAATGAATTTGAAAGATATAACTCAATTCAGTTTAAATGTCAAGGAATAAAATTGAGTATTATTTTGTAATTTTGAGATTGCTTCCTGTAGTTTGGGTGCAGCTATAGTAAAAAGTCTGAATCCCTCTGTTCTTTAAGCTGCTCCTCTGACCCCAGTGATCTTTTGCCTCTTCTCTGCAGCTTGGCAACCATGGCGGCGCTCCTGCTCCTGTGCCTTCTCTTCTTAATTGGAGGTCCCAGGTCGTTGGCGTGCCCCCACCCCTGCTCCTGTCAGGGTGTTCAGGTGGACTGCAGCGGCAAATCCCTCACCTCTGCCTCCATGCCCTCCAGTTTCCCTGCAGTGACCACCGAGCTGCTCCTCCACGACAACCTGCTGAGCACCCTCCCCAACGGGGCGCTGGACGACCTGACGGAGCTGCTCTCTGTCTCCCTCCACGGCAACCCCTGGACGTGCGACTGCGGCATCCTCTACCTGCGAGCCTGGCTGAGACGCCAGCCCGCCCACGTCACGTCCCATCTGGGGGTAAACTGCAGCTCTCCTCCCAGCCTGAGAGGCCGGTCTGTGGTGTATCTGACCGAGGAGGAGGTGCTGGAGACCTGCCACTACTGGTACTGCAACCTGGCCCTCGCCTCTCTGGGCTCTCTGATTGTGTTTGTGGTGATGCAGGCGGCTTTGCTGGTGGCTCTCCTCGTTTTCCTGAAGAGATTCGAGAGGCTGACGAGGGAGGCCAAGCGAACCACAGAGGAAAGCTTCACGGTCGGGGATGATGACTGAGAGAAGGATTATGAGCGTTTAAAGGACAGCAGCGTCTGAGATGAAGCTGTTAAAATTGCCTCACTGTAGGGAAGCCTGGTTTGACGACCACAGATGCTTACACAGGTTCAGGTTAAATGTCAGGTCAAACTGGACATTGTGAAACTTTTGTGACAGGATCAAGACTTTACTATAACATTTTACGTTTAATTTTAGTTTATTGCCACTGATCATTATAAACTATTATAAATCAAAAATATGCAGAAAATAGCCAAAACAAGAACCCAGCCAGGGTTAAAGCCATTGGTAGTTGTCCAAGGATATGTTGTCATAGTCTTTCTGGTTTTGCAGTTATTCGTTGTTTTGTTTTTATTCTTCTTCTTTAATTTATTAAACTATGGAATATGCCATGTGGGCTGTGCAATTGGCAGCATCGTTGCCTTGCATCGAGAAGGTCCTGGGTTTGAACCCTGGATTCTATCTTGGGTCGTTCTGCATGGAGTTTGCATGTTCTCCCTGTGCATGGGTGGGTTTTCTCCGGGTATAACAGCTTCCTCCTACAGTCCATAAGTTAACTGGTTACTCAAAATTGCCTTTAGGTGTGAATGTGTACATGCATGCTTGTCCTGTGTGTTTCTGTGTTGCCCTGTAAGACTGGCGACCTTTGCCAGGGTGTACCCTGCCCCTTGCCCAATGACTGCTAGGGATAGGCAGCCCCTCATCGACCCTGCAAAGATAACTGGGTATAGATAACGGATGGACGTAATAGACCATTTTGCATCTCTACGGCAAGATAGTCCTGCTCAACATGAGCTGCAAAAAAATACATAAACCAATAGATCAACAGGAAAAAAGGAGCTAAAAGGAATGATTAATAAAACAAGAAATAAAAATATCACTGTCCCATACATTTTGTTTTTTATTTATTTATGTGTTTATTCGTTTTTTAAGTTTTGACAATTTAATTGTTTAAAACGTTTTTTCAGCAGATTTACCTACATAACCTTTCACATATATGTGTCTGTTCCCAATGCACTTTGGTACTACCACACATTTGTTCCAATATACCAAGAAGAAATAAAACAGTTTAACTTAAATGTCTTTTCAGCTATTTTTGATCAAAATTAAATTAGGTAAAGCGGTCATCATAAGTCTTGTTTTGTTTGTTTGTCATTTGCAATGAACAACAATGTAAATTTTAAATGTAGTAATTTTAAGAAATTGTTTCTTTCTTTTCTTTCTTTATTTGTCATTACAACTATACATTATAGTATATTCCAACAAAAAAATTCTGTTGCCTTTTTTATGTATATGTTGTGTCCTGCAAACTTTTGCAGGACACAACACATACATTTGCAGGACTCTTTCTAATTTTCATGTCTACTTGTTTGTTTCTTTGAATCTATATATCAGATATTTTGAATTATGATTTAAAGACAAAAATAAAGAAGTGAATTCATACCCACTTGCACTGTTGAGCTTTTTTTATATTAAAAAAATTAAAATTTTGCCTTTAAGAAGTATACTTCATATTACGTTTGTCATACTTTTGTTAAGTATCACGTATGAACACTTCTTAAAGTTTGTTGAATTTTATCATTTATTCTTTTACCTTTATATTTTTCTTTCATTTTCTTCATGCTATTTCTGTCTTTTATGATTTTATTTATTTTCTGCTTTATTTTTTTCGTTTATACCTTCTCTCCATTTGTTTTACTCTCATTTTCTTTTCTATATGTTAATTTCTGTTCATTTCTTTTTATATTATTATTCTCGTCTCTTTTGGCTTTAATTATTTTTGCTTTGTTGTTATTGCTTTTTTTTCTTCCGTTCTCTTTTAATGTTTTCTTTTCTTTTCTCTTTTCTTTCTGCAATCTGTCATGTCCCTTTTATATATCTCTTCCTTTTAATTTTCACTTTTTAATTATTTTACTTAACTTCTTATTTTGAAAAATGTTTTTATCTTTCAGCTTGAATTTAATTCATTTATTGGAATTTTATATCATATCTGCAATTAATTCTGTTTGTAATTAACATATTTCTCGCCCTCTCAATTATTTAATTTGATTAATTCGACGCTACAGCGGAACGCTTCTACGGACCAACTCGTGTTTCTGGGGGGACAGTTTTAATAGATGGACCTTGGCGTGTTTACACGTGAGATCTGTGCAGGACACTTTCTTCAGCAGCTTATTTATTCTCTAACGCGGCTTTTTCCCCCCTTTTTTAGACAATTGATGCCGAAAAGGTACGAACGTTACGACAGTTAAAAGCATGACGTCATCAGTCTGAAGAACGCGGTTTATAACGGTTGTCCTCTCGCGGTAGTTGAGCTGCTAGAGCACTAACCTGGTCTGTTTCTGGGTCTCTTGTTGGCTGTCTGTGTAATATCCAGGTCTCGGTGTAAAAAATGGGAAAGTTAAGGAAGAAGCACAACTGGAAAGGAAGGCAGAAAAGTGAACCGCAGCAACCAGCGAAGGAAGAGAAGACAGCTGTTGTGGTGGAGCTACATGGTGGGGAACATGCTTATTATCATCCAAGTGGTTATTGTTTAATAGCAGCCTCCTCAGTGGTCTATTTGTTCATGTCAGATGGGGATCGGATGAAAGGTGTGGACGACAGCAACGCTCTGGTCCTTCCTGCCTCCAGAAGCAAGCAGAAGAAGAAAGAGGGGGGCTTAAAACGACCCGCGTCCTCTAAAAGACCCCTGACAAAGAAGCAGAGAAAAGAGCTGCAGAAGGTGTTGGAGCGCAAAGAGAAGAAAGCTCAGGTGAGACGACCTAAAACTACATTGTTACAACGCTAACACAATGTCGCCGTCTGACGTCAAACAGGTTAGAAAAACAGAAGCAACTGGGGCTCCCTCAGTTAAAAGCTGGGGGGTGAGAGACGTTTCAGGCTTTAAACTGTTTGGATTGAGCCTTCCTGCGGATCTAAACTCACATCTGTGGTGCCAACAAGAGATTTTGGCTCAAACGCTTGGATTGTGAGTTGTCCTGAAACTGACTGAAACATCAGCCGTAATATTAGACTGAAGGCATCTGAGACCTCCTCCGGTGTTCACCCCTCCCTCAAACCTCAAAGAGCATCCCTTATTGTTGAGGTGTGGGCGCACAGCAGAGTCTTGGCCTGAGGAGCTGGCCCTCCAGCGTGGAGAGATGTTATTTAGTTTCTCTGGTGTAGAAGTCCGGTTGCTGCACTGAACTGCAGGCACCATGCCGCTCAGTTTGTGTGTGGAGATTTTATCCTTAGGAGGGACCAACCTCTTTCTGAGAGTTTGGTTCGGTGTGAAGCGCAACAGGATGTTGTGTTTGGTGAAAATCCTCCTTAGTTTCTTAGATGTTCCGTCGGGAAATGACAGTGTTTGATTGTGTCTGTTGTTTTCCTCTCGTACTGTTCAGTGGTCTGTTTCGTGGATTTCCACGTTACCTAAGGAGCAGCCCTCTTGGGATGTCCAGAGGAGTTGTTCTGATGCGGTTCTGCTCTTCGTGGTACGGTGGCTGACAAGAGCAAAGGCGCTGCGAACGCAAAAAGCACACAAAACAGAGGCCCACACACAAAACACGTGCGATGGAGAAATGCAGCTAAAGAGAAACGCTGCGATCACAGACATTAGACACATAAGGTGGAAAAATGCTGCAAACACAAATGATGCTGACGCAGAAACATGCAAAAAAAAAAAAACAAGCAAAGTCAAAATGCTGCAAGCAGCAAAAACAAATGCAAGTTAAGAAAAGCTGCAAACTAGCTCCGCTTAATTGAAGTGCTCCAGACCACTAGAGGGAGTCGACCACCAACCTAGTTATATTGGTCTACAGACCTCAGACTGCAGTGATTGAATAACGTCAGAAATGCAAAAGTCTCAAGCACGCCAGGACTAAGGATGTTTATATGCTGCTGCTCTATAATATTGCAAATGATTACGTGTTTAAAAAGACACAAAGGAAAACATGGGCCACATGGCTTGGTTGGAAGTTTTAAGTTTTTTTTTGTGATGCGACAAACCGCAAAAAAACGTTCAAGCAAGGTGGATATTTTTGCAAAGCTGCAAACAGCCTGAAAACAAAAGATCAAGGCAAATACTTTGAATGTTTGCAGAATCATTAACAAAAAAAACTTTATGTATGTTAATGTGTCTTTTCAGCAGGACATTTCAAAAATTCATCTATTTTTTTTTTAATCATCTCCTACTGAGATATTTCTATTCACCTGTTTTCTAGAGGGCAGACGTCCTCACCAAACTGGCAGAGGTGCAGCTTCCAGAGTCTGAGCTGAAACTTTTGTTCACCACGTCCAAACTGGGAACGGGAGACAAGCTTTACCAAAGTAAACAGTAAGTGCAAAGTCCTCAGCACCACAGGGCGGAAAACAGAGACGCACCCAGGAGACTCTGTTCAGAGATATTTGTATCAATAAAGTTTTAATCAATCCCATCAGTCCAACTTAGTTGCCTTAAAATGTTAGTTTGCAGTTTGGGATGCTTTCAGACAAAACTAATAAAAATGGTGGGTGGAGAGTCGAATCAAGGCAGCAACAGTGTGGGTGTGCTGTGGATGTTGGAGTCAGCCGTTTTTCATTCCCCTCAGGTCCTCTGATGAAGTCAAAGATGGAGAATCTGGTCCAAAGATCAGCAGTGTCAGCGGGGCAAACAGGAAGAGGAAATGGGAAGAAGAAGAAGAAGAAGAAGAGGATGAAGAGCAAAGTAAAGAAGAGAGTAGTGAAGAGGACACCTCCTCTGAGGAGGAGGAGGAGGAGGATAACGCCACAGAGACAGGTGGTCTTAAGGAAGCTGCTGAAACAAAGCAGGAGGTGAAGCTGGAGCAGAACGTCGCAGGTCCAGATGAGCAGAAAGAGGCGATTCCTGCTCGGAAGACGGCGCAAAGCAAGCAGCTGTCGGAACCGGCTGTGTTTATTCCGGTTGACAGGTCGGCGGAGGTTCAGGTGAGGGAGTTTCACGCCGTGCCCGTTTCTGCCGCTGCGTTTGTTTGTGTGCTTTAAGCCGGTTTCGCTCCGTCGCTGCAGGAGGCCCGTCTGAAGCTGCCGGTGCTGGGCGAGGAGCAGGTCATCATGGAGGCGGTCAGGGAGAATCCCTGCGTCGTCATCTGCGGAGAGACAGGAAGTGGAAAGACGACGCAGGTGCCTCAGTTCCTGTATGAGGCCGGTTACGCCAGGTAGGTTATCCCTTATGTTCTCATATGGTTCTCTGGACATTAAAGGTTCTAATAATGTATCATAACAGGGTTCTGACTCAGTCTGGAAAATATGGAACTTATTTATTTTCCACGTCTGGACAAGCATGAAAAAAACAACAGAGCGTGAAAATATTTGTACTTATAGCATTTATAACCTGTCTGGTTTTTAAAGGTTCCATCTATCTGTCCGTCTGTTCATTGCTCCCTCCTTCCATCCAGCCGTCCTTCTAGTCATCCATCCATCATGTCAATTACGTCCATCTGTCTGCCATCCTGTCCATTTCTTTGTCTCGTCCTCCATCTCTCTATTTTCAATTCTTCCAGTTTCTAGATTTTTCAAAGTTAATCACTGTGGAGACTTTGGCTGTTATTTTTTCAGTTTGTGCTTTAAAGGTATATAGCCACGTAATATGCTTAGAAAAAAAGACCAAAACCCGTTTGATCATGATAAAATTAGGTTATATACACCAAGCCTCCATCCTGATAGTGTTTTGATGGTCATTTTTGAGGCAAAAAATAATTTGCTCCTGGGCGTGATTAACAAATATAAACAAACGTGGTGCCATCTAGCGGTAGTATCGCAGAATTATTATAATACCTGTTTGCTTAATTAATAAAACAGTATTAAATGATGCTGGACTGAGCCTGATCCTCTGCAATGCCCCACAATAAAGCGGCAGCTCGGCGTGATCGAAGACCGACGATCTACAACTTTAAGAGCCTCATATCAGAAAATTTACTCACGTCAGTCAACTCTGCGGTCACATCTGAGCAATCGGCAGGTTTAGCGTCCGCTTCAGTGAACACCAACTTTCATACTGTATTCCCAGCGACAATCCAGGCTTTGGAATCTTTTTTCTTTTTTTTTTTTTCACTGGATCTTGGACCTTTCTTCATTGTTTCACTGGGAGATGCTAATAGCCATTAGCTGTGTCCCTGTTTTAACCCCTGCTGCGCATGCGCAGTAGGTACTTCCGTTAAAATCATAAATAAACACAAAAGGCTTTATTTACTTACAAACTGAGCTAAAACAAAACATAGAACACCAAAATAACATGTAATACGCCAGCAGGACGTCATAATCTTTCATAAAAACTTTGAATGCAACCAGAGCGAGCTACTGACATAAATAAAAAAGGGTAAAATAACTTGGCTATACACCTTCAAAAAATAGCTAAGAACGACAGAAAATTGTTGGAAAGAAAGAAATTTTGACAAAAGCAATCTGAGTTAGTTAAGTAAGTTATTGTCCTTATTTGGTTGTTTCTTCCAGGGACAACAGGATTATTGGGATCACAGAGCCGAGGAGAGTCGCAGCGGTCAGCATGTCGCACCGAGTGGCCAAAGAGATGAACCTTCCCAGACAGTGCGTTAAACATTTCACTCACTTAAGTTCCTAAAAGGACATTTCTTTTTTTTTTTTCTGATAATGATGCATGTTTGTTTTCTCAGAGTCGTGTCGTACCAGATTCGATATGAGGGCAACGTGACGAGTGACACAAAAATCAAGTTCATGACAGACGGCGTCCTGCTGAAGGAGATTCAGAAGGTATCACTCTGTTTTCCACATTTATTTATGTATTATTGGGATTTTGTGTTTATTCACAGAAAGCCAGAAATGACTTAGAATAATGAAACTCTGCTTTGCTTTGCAGGATTTCCTGCTTCAGAGATACAGCGTGATAATCATTGACGAAGCCCATGAACGAAGCGTCTACACGGACATCCTCATTGGGTTGTTGTCCCGCATCGTCCCGCTGAGAAACAAGGTCGGACATTTACAGCTGCTAAATCTGTGCAAATCTGATCTCAAGCAATTTATTTCTGAGCCTCTACGCCCGACACATCGTCGCTCCCTACTCGTCATTATTTGGCATGCAGAGTGCCCTCGTCGAATGTTATAGCAACCCAGCCTACATTAAACATTTAAGCAAAACAACTGCATTTATATGCATTTTGATGACATGTCTAGCGAGAAGGATGTATGTTATTTTCATAATCTTTGTTCAGGGAAGGTAGACAACCTTTCATTTATTAGTTTCGCTGAAGACTTTCTGTTCTCAGAAAGATGGAAGGAAGTGACATTTTCTGGCTACGTCGGCGAGTTGCTCCGAGATTCCGGTAGATAAGTAACATAATTTAAACAAAACATTGCAGTTATATGCATTTCGGTGACACCTCTAGCAAAAAGTATACATAATATATGTATTATCTTTATTCAGGGAAGGTAGATAAACTTTGATTTATTAGTTTCGCCGAAGGTTTCAGTGTCTCGTGTTCTACCGCGTGGAGGCTGGAGCAAAAGCAGGGAGGCGTTCCATTTACTCTTAAGCCATCCACCGTATTTATAGAGGGAAATGCAACATTTAAAAACAGGAGCTGCAATTCTTTACATTTTGATGAGATTTCTTGCAAAAGTATGCATGATACTTTCATATTATTCTTTCAGGAAGTGTAGGTAATATTTTGTTTAGTAGTTTTCCTGACACCAACCCTAACTCATTTGTTATGGCTGTTTCAATGGAGGCTGCTATCTTTTTTTGTCTTCAAAACTTTTATCATTAATCAGCCTTTTTATTTTGTTCTCAAACGTCCTTGACTTGAAGGTCATGTCTGGATCTGCATCCTTTTTACGCTAACCTGCGTTGTGAATCAATCCAGGGCAAAAATTAAGTCGTTTGCAGCTGCAAAAAGTTGAAAATAATGGAGCAGATTGCTCGGCTCTGTGATATTCCTCCCAGATTTACTTCACACCCGTCTTTCTCCGTGTCCGTTCTCCTGCAGAAAGGGATGCCCATGAAGCTGCTGATCATGTCGGCCACTCTGCGGGTGGAGGACTTCACAGAAAACCAGAAGCTTTTCCGGACGCCGCCGCCCGTCGTCAAGGTGGACGCTCGGCAGTTCCCGGTCACCGTCCATTTCAACAAACGAACTCCGCTGGAGGACTACACCGGAGAAGCCTTTCAGAAGACCTGCAAAATCCACCGCATGCTGCCTCCGGGTATTTTTAACTTTATTCTTTTTACTTTCAGTGTCCGCTGTGATCTGCACAGCCAGTAGTGTGTGTAAAAGGCAATAACTCATGATGGTGTGTGTTCGTGTCGTTTAGGGGGTATCCTGGTGTTCCTGACGGGTCAGGCTGAGGTCCACAGCCTCTGCAGGAGACTCAGGAAAGCTTTCCCGTTTAGGAAGAGCAGCACAGCCGCTGGTGCGTGGTCAGCCTCTCTTCATGAGTAACCACTGATCCTTTTGTTTGTTCCTCTCCTGAATTTTCTGCTTTTTCTGTTCAGCTGAGGACGAGGAAGCGGACACAGCTGAGGCGATGAGGAAATTCAAGAAGGCCAAACAGAAGAAGACTGTTGTGAGTTTACCTGCAGTAAAAACACGATTTGTTTCCCCTTGAGTCTGCAAACATCTGCCCCACTCAGCCTGACATCCAGGCAATATCATTTATCCCAGTTAATTTTTTTTTACAATTGCCCTATTCATGTGTACACAAAGCTGATATCCTTACCTTTTAAAAGTCTATTTGGTTTCTTTATATAGCTCTAATTCAGAACACTTCATCTCAAGGCACTTTACAAAGTCAGCTCTGACTATTCAGTCTTTTCGCACATAAATCTCTGCTAGAAATGTTTTTAGTTAAATCCATCACATTATCTAAAATTCTAATTGTTCAAAAATGCTAAAGGATAAGTAAAAAGCCATATATTTCAACTCGTATCACAATATTTACCATTATTGTTGCCATCACAAGATCTTCTGATACCATGCAGCTCTTTTAAGTTGTGCTGGATCTGGACAGATTTTCTTAGAACTCAATTTTTATTTATCTTTCAACATTTATACAGTGTGGTACATGAATGCTTATTCCTTTTACTTTTAGTTTCACAGACAAAACAAAAAGAAAGAAACACAAAGGAGAAGGAAAAGGAATCAATAAAACAAATAGCAGGGTAAAGGAAAAAATATCTAAAGCTAGGGCCCCAGTCGTTGAGCTACCATTATTACTGCATTAACAGGCAAAACAGGCTTCCAACAATTACTGAATAACTATTTAATGATGATGAAATGTTAAAGGGCACATTTAAAAAACAAATAACAAATATGTATTTAAGATTTGTAATTTGTCTGAACAAATATTTGGGTTTTCAGACTTTATTCTATTATCTACAAGTTAACGCTCGAAACCTCTAAAAAACAAATTTATATTTATTATATTTTTGTGTTTGAGTTGCTGTCAGGGACCCTAAAGGGGAATTCATATCAGAAAACGAAGCTTGTCTACAATCTGGATTTTCTTTTTTTCAACTAAAAATGTGATTCTGATTCTGGCTTAGATTCCTAACAAACTCATATTTTTTTATTATGGACAAATCAAAGATATTAAAGATCACAATACAGATTTTACAAGTTGTTGTATACAGGTCTTGAAAGAGAGCTGTTCTAAATTGGTTCAGATACCCGAAAACAACAATAACAATAACAATAGTAGAGGAGCAACCAGAACGTAAAGCTCTGATGGGTAAAAGTTTTGTGCTCAAATGTCCAGAACGTTAAAACTGATGTAAATATTCAAAACATTTATAGGTAAAAATGTAGAAATTTTGAATCCATGGTTTCTTCCCATCTGATGTTTTCGGTGAGTTGGTTCTAGAAAAAGTAAACGCTGCCTCTTCTTGTTCTGGAAACGCTGAGCAGTCTCCGATCATCCAGGGGTTTAGATGGTTCTCACCTGACGAGCATCTCTAACATCAGCAGCCTATAGGCCAATAATTTCCTTTTACGAGCTTATCAGACAGGAAGTAAAGAGAATCCCACAAATGATGGACTTTTCATTCAATCTCAGCCTGTCAGGTCTATCCTAGCAGATATTTTAGACCTTTTTTTAACGCTGATTCCAGTCTCTGCCTCGGATCGACCTGGATAACTACTCTGCTCTGCCGATGGACGAGGGGGACGAGGACAGAGAGGCGGGGATCGGAGACGAGGAGGACGGCGGCTCGGACCTCGAGCTCGGCGACGATCCAGCCGACACGGGTAAATTTCTCCTCAGACTGTTTTCAACAGCTCAGCTGGTTTAAGATAAGCTAAAGGCAACATTTTAAAAATACAGAATTAGTGTGACCCACATTGGATGTGTATATGAAGTCTTTACTCAGAAACGCATTTATTTAGTTCTAGTTTTGAAAAGATTGGTGTAGATTTCAGAGGAGAGAATATGTTTCTGTCTGGTTTATAATATTAAACAAAACAGCCACATCATCTCTTTCTCCTCCTGAGTTTTTAGCTCCGAAAAAGGTTGGAATCCAATTTTTTTATGCTGATTGTTTTAAAAGGAACTGGAATTATCATTAAAAGTAATTTGTCTTATTAACAATTTTAACAGCAAGGCATACTGTCTTTGTTTTTGTTTTTTCAAAGGATGGAAAAACCTGTTTTTTTTTTTTTTGTTGGCCTATATTTATAAAAAACATAAAAGCATCAAGTTATTACTGTTCAAAGTTAGTCCTGAGTATAAAACTTTGTGCTTGTTGCTGGGTTTGCTGGCCAGGCGGATCACTGAGGGACAATGAGGGTAATTTATGTGTGGAGATTAATTTAATGCAACTCATTTATGTACAACAAGGATGATTTGGGAGAACTGAAGTCGAGTCTTTTGCTTTACACTTTAAAACCACAAAAAAAACAACTAAAAAAACGAGTCATAATAAAGTTGAAGTCCTTTGGTTGTTGTAATTGTTTCATTTTAACCATGGTTTATCGTAACAAGTTTAATGTAGCTGTTCATAAAAATTGTTAGCTTGTGAGAAAAAGGGAAAAATGTTATAAACAAGTTTTTGCTCTTTTTTTAATCTTTGCAGATGATAAGGCAGACCCATCCATTCCTCTCTATGTTCTCCCGCTGTATTCTCTATTGGCCCCTGAGCAGCAAGCTAAGGTGAGACTTACATGCTGTCCTCATTATTGTTGAGAAATTAGTCAATGAAGAGAGAAAGAAGGTAGTGTTGAGATGATAAAAGAAGACCCAGCAGGGACTAAACGTCCTGCAGCCACTCGGTGAGTTAACCGTCCACAGGAGCTACTGGTCCTCTGCTAAACGCCCATCATTCAGTGTCTTTGTGCACAACCATCTCTGTTTGGTTTGGATCCTTCACAAAACAGGACCGGTCCAAACTAGAACCAACAATCAGCTTTGAATAGAGGGTCATCAGGGCTGACCTTCCCTCCATCCAGAACTCGTACAGGTCTAGTCAGGGACAGTTCAGCTAACATCTCTGCAGACCCCACACATCCTGGACACACTCTGTTAGGACTTTTACCTTCAGGTCGGCGCTACAGAGCGCTAAAATCAGCCGCTGCAGAGACAGTTTCTTCCCCAGGGTGTCTCTCTGATGAACCCATAACAGTCAGAGAGCTCCGATTGATACCATGCATATTTAGTTTATGACCAGGCTATGAATGCTCTTACATTTTGAATTGTACTATGGCGTGTAATCCGGTCTGCAGAGAAGGTGATTGGCTGCAGTATTCCATCTCTCCAGGACCTGTACGCCTCCAGACCTTCTGCGTTACATCAACGCACAGTCTACCGTGTATATAGCTTTCTGTATATATATCTATATATTTTGTTTTGTCTGCACCAAGTCAAATTCCTTGGAAGTGCAAACCTACTTGGCAATAAACTTGATTATGATTCTGAACCAAATGGATCATCCCTTGCCAGTATTGAGGTTCCCCAACTCTGCATCCAGGACCCAGAAATGCTGCCAGCCCAACAGACAACCACCACATTCTCACCACACTGCAGTTTAGATGCAAAAACACCTTTTGAAGACCCTTCACACAGCGCCGTGGTGTGATCTCAGGCTCATAGCGGAGTAGTTGTACCGTGGAGAGAGCAACGGGTGTATTTCTTATGGCTGCAGGTGTTCCGGCCTCCTCCACCCTGGCACTCGGCTCTGTGTCGTAGCCACCAACGTGGCGGAGACATCGTTGACCATTCCTGGCATCAAATACGTCGTCGACTGCGGCCGGGTTAAGAAGCGTTACTACGACCGAGTGACGGGGGTGTCATCCTTTAAAGTGACGTGGACCTCGCAGGCCTCGGCCAATCAGAGGGCGGGTCGAGCCGGACGAACGGAGGCGGGACACTGCTACAGGTCAGAAGTGTTAGTTTATAAAGCCGATGATGCTGTGTTTGATTTAGTATCTAACTGTTGTTGGTGGGTTTTTTTTTCTTCATTTTTATAATACAGGTTGTATTCCTCGGCGGTTTTTGGTGACTTCAGTCAGTTTTCGGAGGCAGAGATCACTCGCAGGCCTGTAGAGGACCTGGTTTTGCAGATGAAGGATCTCAACATCGAGAAGGTCTGCAAGAGGCAAAACAAAATATGTTTTGAAAGAAAAGGGAAACCAGAAAACGTCACCGTTTAATTTTGCATTTTGCAGGTGGTTAATTTCCCGTTTCCCACGCCTCCCTCTGCTGAGGCTCTGGTGGCTGCAGAGGAGTTACTGGTCTCACTGGGAGCTCTGGAGGAGCCGCCCCGCTCTGGAAGGTAGCTGACTGCCGTGTGTCTTTGAATAACACTTGGGATTTATTTTATTTATTTCGTTTTTATTATTTCTTAAAACATTTGGAATGCAGTTAATGGCAGGTTTATTTGAAGCCCATTTAAACATCTACTTTTGTAAAAAATTGTGGATTTTAATTTCAGCATGGGGTGGGTAGGAGAGGACAGGTTGCCAAAAACAATTTAAAATTACTAAAGAAAAATTGGAAAAATATTGAATCTAAAATCCAAATGTTCAGTTGTTTTTGTTTTTAATGTAGTTTCTCACTTCTAAGGCATCAGATTATGAGATTCTTAGTGTTGCCCATTATTGCTCTAGTTTCTCAGGCTATAAGATTATTTCCCTTTTTCTACAAAGTCCAGCGATCATCGGCAAAAAGTTGGCTTTATCAGATTTCAGCTTGAAATAATTTCTTTTCTACAATATTTCTCTGAGATTTTCTGTTATATAGTGACTAGCAAAAGTGTCATACTCCTTGAAACTTTTAATGTCTTGTTACATCTACAAACTTCCAGTCTTTCGGAGAATCTTTATCAATTTTACATACAGTACTTGGAGTGAATTTCTTTTTGCTCATTCTTATTTGCTAAGCTTGTATGGAGAGTGTTTGTGAACAACAAATGTAAAATCTTGCGCAAGACTTTCAATTGGATTTAGGTTTTGACTTTGACTGGGCCATTCCAACACATGAAGAGGCTGGAAAGCACTCGCTGCCTTGTAGCTCTGGTTGTGTGCTTTGGGTCGTCGTTCTCCTGGCAGGAAAAACTCTGCCTCAGGTTAAAATCTTTTGCAGGTTTCTTTTCCAAGATTATCCTGTTTTAGCCACACCCGTCTTCCCATCAGCTCTGTGTTTCACCTCGGGCGCAGTGTGTTCAGGCCAACATTGCGGTGTGCATAGCTAGTAGTTGCCCTATCAACAAGTTCTCCTACCTGAGTTGTGTTTCCTCCAGATCCAGATGGATTTCTTGGCTGCTCCTTTGATGCCAGTCCTCTTTTTGTGACATAGTTCAAAGTAGGGCTATGCATTAAATGGATACAAAGATTAATATTGATAATTAAAAAAAAAAAACGATTTAATTCTTCCAATGTCGATATACCTCCCAACCCCTAGGGGGCGTTATTACAGAGCGGCGTTACTGTTCACAGCGAGGAAGTGCAAGTGAGACGAATTTGCGGAACGGCCGACAGGATTTTAGAAGCGCCTTTGACACCAAAAATCAGACATTTGGCCATGTTTTTGGTTTCTGTGATACATTAAATGCATTGAACTAAATGTACTTTATTTTCCTGTTAAGATGTCAGTGTTCAATAAATTGAACATAAATATAATATTTGGCTGGTTTTGTTGATTGATGACTTTGAGAATTAATTTGAAAGTAATAAATATCGATATTGGAGTCAAATCAAATCAAGCTGAACTGTATCGAGAATCGTATCGCATCGGCTCATCCTAGATGATACCCAGTCCTAGTTCAAAGGGTCGCAACACTTCAGCAAAGGACTTTATATCATCATACAAATAAAGATGATTGTGTGATTCTGTGCGTTTTTGCACGCACCCTTGCTAACCACCAGTTTTCCGTTTTAAAAGGATGACAGACTTGCAGCGAGCGAAGCTGAGCTGTCCCATCACGCCGCTGGGCAGAGCCATGGCGGCGTTCCCCGTGGCTCCACGTTACGCAAAGATGTTGGCGCTCGGGAAGCAGCAGGACTGTCTGCCGTACATCATCGCTGTGGTTTCAGCCATGACGGTCAGGGAACTTTTTGAGGACTTTGACAGGTATGCACATTTGGTCTAATCATCGTATTTAAATGTGGTAGAAAACTAGAAGAATGACATCCAGTGTGAGATAAAAAATATTGCAACTGATGTTCAATAGTGCAAGTTATGTTTACTTAACACATTGATATACCTTTATATATGATGCATATAAGTCTTCAGCTGTTTTCACACTTGTTGCTTGGTGTTAAACCGTCGTTTTGACATATTGCCATCTGTCCCCAGACCTGCTCGCAGTGACGACGAGAGCTCGAAGCTTAACCAGCGTCGAGCTCGGCTGGCCCAGATGAGACGTTTGTGGGCGGGGCAGGGAGCTTCACTCCTGCTGGGGGATCTCATGGTCATGCTGGGTGAGACTAGCCTCGTGAGACCATCCTGATCTCGCGAGTTTTCAAGGTTTCACTCGCAGATCAGTCTGGATACTCTCCGTTGAAGAAAATTTGGAGCCGTTCACCAAACGAACGTCCAATCAGCGTTGGCTTTGAGGCGGGTTGAGGTGTGACGCAACGGGAAGCGCGTCAGTTCAGTCTAAACAACATGGCGGCTTCAGCCGATGAAACTAGCGTTAGCGTGGCTATCGAGCAAGTTTTATCGGAATTACAGAGTATTTCTTTGCTGAGCTAACGAGCCTTTACCAGTAGCAGCAAGAGTAGCTTGGCTTGTGGTTGTGTTTTCGTCAGAGCGACGACGAATCTGATTGGTTTATTTGGCCCGTCTATCACCAACATAGGCCAATCAGCTAACCAGTATTTTCGCCCCTTCCCAAAATTACTTCAACGGAAGGTTTCCAGATGGATATGCGGAGCAAATCTATCTGGCGGAGTCAGGTAAGGGTGAGACTGCTGAAGAGAGAAAAAACATGAATCTGTCCTAAGGCGTGTAGTTTCTATTTGCTTAGTTTATATTAAAAAAATACAATAGCTTAAATGTTTTTATCCTTAGTCCACAGGTGCAAATAAGAGCATTTTAGTTAAACTAGCAGCGAAACATCACCTCTAGCATTTTTGTTCAGCATGGCTGTGTTTGCTACCCTGGACCTACTGTACATTTTCATATGGTTCGAGCCAAATAGTTGAACCTGGTGTTTAAACTTATTCCCACTTTAAGAATGTCTTTCCCTGCCTCATTAACCTAAATGAATTAAAATAAACTCTGCTGAGTCTTGTTGGTATATAAAAATGTTCCTGGTGCATCATCATCATCGGTGATAAATTAAATATGTAGCGACGTTCGCATTGTCAAGCTAATTTTTTTTCTTTTCACCAGGTCAGCTTGAATTCAGCTACTGTTTGATCATTAATTTAACTTGCTTAAAGTTAGAATTTCCCTGAGGGATTTGGTGTTTTAATATCTATAAGTCAATATAGTTTTCTTCTCCGTCTGCTGATTAAATTTGTTGGCAAACTGTACAAACTAGCAGCTGTGTGCAAACAACAAATCAACCGAGAACAGTTTAAATAGCTCAATACAACTAATATCACAAGTGGTTTCTACAAATTAAATGCAAAATCCATTTTTATGGACTTCTGCAGTGAATAAAATAGTTATTATTGAACTCCTTCAAGACAAACATCTTTAGTACTTCACAGCAGCAAATGTCATTCTTATCCAGATGCCACGTTTTGGCTCCAGTCTGGGGAAATCTCCACCCAATTTCTCATCTGCAAAGGCCTCCGGGTCTCTAATATACTTTGGGTTGCCTGCTGCAGCTGCCCTTTTTTTAATCTAACCAGAGGTTTTTAATAAAGTTTAGGTCAGGTGACTATAGCGGCCACTTTAATATCTTTTAGGGCTTCTTCTGAAACCGAAACTTAAAGAAAGGCTCGGGTCCGTTGTCATAAGGCCTAACCTACAGTTTCTTACTGGGAAGGCTGACATTTTCTCCCAGGATTTACTGAAACCATCTCGCCCTCGATGTGCCGCAGGTTTCCTGTGGCGGCGGGAGCAAAGCAGTCCCAAAGCATAACTGAGCCATTGCCATGTTTTATTGTTATCAGCGTACGCTTCGTTCTTCATCCTCCAGACATACCTCTACATCTATAAGGCGGAAAAATTCCCATTTAGATTTATTGGTCAACGCAGCTGAGTCCCAAAACCCACTTATTTATATAGTTGTGGGCAACTTAAAGCAGTCCTAAGTCTCCAAGTCAGTATTGGTGTACGTCTTGGTTCTTCAGGCCTGGAGCCTTTCAGTTTTCCATGTCCCTAACTTTGGAAACTGAAACCTCAGTAGCTGCTCCCACCAGGTCTTGCTGCAGTTTTCTTGCACACAGTTGAGGGTTTTTGACGCCTGTTCCACATGAATATGAACACTGCTCTCTTTATTTGGCCACAGAAACATAGCATGATGTCTTAATTCAGTTCTGTATGCGCGGGACTGCAGGGGCTGTCGGTGCTTGTGAGTTTGCCGGCTGCACTCCCAAGTTCTGTGAGGAAAACGGACTGAGAAACAAAGCTATGGTGGAGATCCGGAGGCTCCGGAGTCAACTTACCAATGCAGGTGCACAAAATGCCCACACACCCACTAAATAACCTAAACCATGTGGCAGAAACTGAAACGGAAATCCTTGGTGGTCCCTCTTCTAGTGAACGCAGTGTGTCCGGAGGTGGGAGTGTTTGTAGATCCTAAGATGGCTCCGCCAACAGAGCATCAGGTGCTTTGCCTGCGGCAGATTGTTCTGGCCGGACTGGGAGACCACCTGGCGAGACGCGTCCAAGCAGAAGACATGCTGGACCCAAAGTGGAAGAACGCATACAAGGTGAGCAGATCCCAAGGGATGGGTTGTGATGGAGGGGAGCGTGTTTTAGTTTTTCATTCTCTTCATTTTGTCTGTTTGTCTGTTATTTATTTTTTTCCTGCCCCCTCGCAGACTACTCTGATGGACGACCCGGTGTTCATTCATCCAAATTCTGCTTTGTTTAAAACGTTGCCGGAGTTTGTGGTCTACCAGGAGATCATGGAGACTTCCAAAATGTACATGAGAGGTATGGAAACGCCACAGGGCTGATTTTGAAACATCTGGAATAAGTTTCAGACGTTTTACAGCCTCTGACAAAGTTTATTTTCTTGACAAGATCTTAAGTGTGGAAAAATATTTATAGTTAGGCCCGAGCAGCGAAGCGCTGCGAAGGCCTATTGTTTCTGTGTTGTTTCTTATTAGGCCCGAGCAGCTAAGCGCTGCGAAGGCCTATTGTATCTGTGTTGTTTCTTATTATTATTATTCTGCCCCCCTAAAGAGGGGCCTTTTTGGGGGCCTTACCATTTTCAAAAACTCACCAAACTTGGCGGATGCAAGAAGACTGTTTAAAAATTTTGGATTTTAAGGTCGTCACAAAAATCAAAAGAAAAATGCCTCAACGGCGCCACCTACAAATTTTCAAAGGACCCTTTGCTATTCACTTACTTCATCGTAGAGTAATGAAATTTTGTACAGTTGTAGATCTAAGCAAGACGCTCAGAATTTACAATTAACGTCATAGTGCAAATATCACAGGAAGTCAGCCATTTTAGATTGAAAGTCGTAATTTGACCTCATTTTTGACGTTTACAGCATTGGTATTTGATCAAACTCGTCCTAGGGATTTCGAGCGAGCGGCTTAAAACTCCGTCAGTCTGATCATAAGGCATGGCCAATTAAAAGTTATCAAAACGGTGAGTTTTTGAGCATTTTGAAGGGGCGTTAGCAGGGGTCAAAGTTCACCTACTCGCCACAAAACATAAAACTGTTATATCTCCCACACAGAAACACACAGAGGCACCAAACTTTCTGTGATTGTTCATCATCGGGTCTTCTACAATATCCAATGGTCAAATGATGACATCACTTAGGCCACGCCCCCTGACAACAGGAAAAACTGTTATATCTCCTACACAGAAACACACAGAGGCACCAAACTTTCTGTGATTGATCATCATCGGGTCTTCTACAATATCCAATGGTCAAATGATGACGTCACTTAGGCCACGCCCCCTGACAACAGGAAAAACTGCTATATCTCCTACACAGAAACACACAGAGGCACCAAACTTTCTGTGATTGATCATCATCAGGTCTTCTACAATATCCAATGGTCAAATGATGACATCACTTAGGCCACGCCCCCTGAAAACAGGAAAAACTGTTATATCTCCTACACAGAAACACACAGAGGCACCAAACTTTCTGTGATTGATCATCATCGGGTCTTCTACAATATCCAATGGTCAAATGATGACATCACTTAGGCCACGCCCCCTGACAACAGGAAAAACTGCTATATCTCCTACACAGAAACACACAGAGGCACCAAACTTTCTGATTGATCATCATCGGGTCTTCTACAATATCCAATGGTCAAATGATGACATCACTTAGACCATGCCCCCTGACAACAGGAAGTGTCATGTTTTATTGTTAGCAGTCGCTATGTTACCCCTCTGAGCTAATCAACATGAACGAGATCCTGGCGGGCGGCCAGCGGTGCGCAAATCCCAGCGGTGGCCAAGGCCGGAGCGGCGCTTGGCTGCGAGGGCCGCTCGATGCCGCTTGCGGCTTTAATTAGGCCCGAGCAGCGAAGCGCTGCGAAGGCCTATTGTTTCTGTGTTGTTTCTTATTATTATTAGGCCCGAGCAGCGAAGCGCTGCGAAGGCCTATTGTTTCTGTGTTGTTTCTTATTATTATTATTATTATTATTATTATTATTTTTATTCTGCCCCCCTAAAGAGGGGCCTTTTTGGGGGCTTTATCATATTCAAAAACTCACCAAACTTTGCAGATGCATGGTGACTGTTTAAAAATTTTGTATTTTAAGGTCGTCACAAAAATCTAAAGAAAAATGCCTCAACGGCGCCACCTAGAAATTTTCAAAGGACCCTTTGCTATTCACTTACTTCATCGTAGAGTAATGAAATTTTGTACAGTTGTAGATCTAAGCAAGACGCTCAGAATTTACAATTAACGTCATAGTGCAAATATCACAGGAAGTCGGCCATTTTAGATTGAAGGTCGTAATTTTACCTCATTTTTGACGTTTACAGCATTGGTATTTGATCGAACTCGTCCTAGGGATTTCGAGCGAGCGGCTTGAAACTCGGTCAGTCTGATCATAAGGCATGGCCAATTAAAAGTTATCAAAACGGTGAGTTTTTGAGCATGTTGAAGGGGCGTTAGCAGGGGTCAAAGTTCACCTACTCGCCACAAAACAGAAAACTGTTATATCTCCTACACAGAAACACACAGAGGCACCAAACTTTCTGTGATTGATCATCATCGGGTCTTCTACAGTATCCAATGGTCAAATGATGACATCACTTAGGCCACGCCCCCTGACAACAGGAAAAACTGTTTTATCTCCTACACAGAAACACAGAGAGGCACCAAACTTTCTGTGATTGATCATCATCGGGTCTTCTACAATATCCAATAGTCAAATGATGACATCACTTAGGCCACGCCCCCTGACAACAGGAAAAACTGTTATATCTCCTACACAGAAACACACAGAGGCACCAAACTTTCTGTGATTGATCATCATCGGGTCTTCTACAATATCCAATGGTCAAATGATGACATCACTTAGGCCACGCCCCCTGACAACAGGAAAAACTGCTATATCTCCTACACAAAAACACACAGAGGCACCAAACTTTCTGTGATTGATCATCATCGGGTCTTCTACAATATCCAATGGTCAAATGATGACATCACTTACGCCACGCCCCCTGACAACAGGAAGTGTCATGTTTTATTGTTAGCAGTCGCTATGTTACCCCTCTGAGCTAATCAACATGAAACTGTGTCCACAGACATGTTGCTGTGTTGTGGATTCCAGGCCCAACTGGATTCCATGTAGCAGTGCGGCATGGTGGCGTGGCGAAGTCACCTGAAACGCCGCTGCCATATGTCCAGACTTCCATAGGATATTGATAAATTTATTAAAAAGTAACTTAAAATTACCTTAAAAGGACAACATTTTTAAAAGTCAAAAGGCTTATTTAATGCTTTGATAACATCTCTTCTATTCGGCTACAAAATCAACTGGATTCGATGGAGCAGGGCGGCGTAGTGGCGTGGCAAAGTCACCTGAAATGCCGCTGCCATATGTCCAGACTTCCATAGGATATTGATAAATTTAATAAAAAGTAACTTAAAATTACCTTAAAAGGACAACATTTTTAAAAGTCAAAAGGCTTATTTAATGCTTTGAGAACATCTCTTCTATTCGGCTACAAAACCAACCAAAACAGGATGATCTTTTAAGCTATAAGACCATTTTTAAGATGTCAATACATAGATTTTAAGCTGGTTGGTCGCCACTGCCTCCGGTGGCCAAATGCATCGCTGCATCAACTGATCTGCACCAGTTTAATCTCGTCATGGCAAAATATTATTTTTTTCTCTTCATGTGTGGCCCTAATACTCCATCGTAAGAACACCGCTGTCGTTACCGCGGGTCCTGGGGAAAAAAAAAACGCTGCTCCTGGGGGGAATTTTTGATTATGCTCACGCATAGATGTGTAAAACTTCACATTGCAATTCAGACAGGCGCAGACTGAACCGTGCAGTTCATTTTAAAGAGGCAGTTTTGGCGCATATTCCGATAGAAACGGGCTGCGGGGAGCCTAAGTGTGTTGTCGTGGGCGTGTTTACCCGCTGCAGGTAACCGCTGTGAAACAATCAGAAAGATTTCCCTGATTAATAACATCTTTATGGCGCTCATCTTTATTGTTACTATGTGCTGCTTTACCAGTTCTCTCTCTCTCGCTCGCTCGCTCGTCATCGGACAAAAATCAAACTGCTTCGTGTTTGTATTTGAAATTGTGCGTCAGACTCAGATTTAGAAGTGTTGTTACGACGTTTGAGCTGTAACTGCAACCGTTTTTTATATATATATATATATATATATATATATATATATACATATATATATATATATCTGGTAACTTTACTGAATTTGCAGCTTAAGAAGATTGGGTTTGACATACAACACCAACTGTCCCCTCAATCCAGTGCACACAATACCACAACAGACCTCAACACGCTCTACAGTACATCAAGAAAACTAAATCAACTAAAACAAGTTCACTAAAACAAGTTCATGTGCATTTCATGCACATGAAATGAAGTTAATCCATATTTGTGTGTCAGGGTGTCTAAGCATTCTCCAGAATTTGACATCTCAGCAGAGCCTGTAATAATTATAGAAAGTAACATTATAGTTTTTTCTGCCTTTTGTTAAGACAGCAAGGAATTCATGTCGTGAATACATTACATAAATAAGATAATAATTCTTAGTCAGAGGAAATCCAAGGCAAAAACAGTTAGAAAAGTTTTGGGTTCATATTTAATCAGAGTGAGACATCACAACTTTGTTAGATCTCTATGTGAATTACGTGAGATAGTGAGTGCTCTCACCTTAAAAAAAGATCTTTGACGTATTTTGCTCCGGTTAAAAGCTGCTTTTCAGCGATGAAGCTAGGGAAACTGCTAATGTTGAAGTTGAATTTGTTCTACACGCTTCTGCCTTGGAAAAATATTCGTCTTTTTACAAAAAGAATGTTTAAAGCCAGATTTGGGAACAAAGGTTATTCAGAGAATGCAAGAAAAGGAAGCTTTTGTGGGGAACTTTTGTCCTAGCTGTCTAACTGCATATGGCCCCAGGACAGCACAATAGTTTTCTTGAAGTTTAATTTTGGAGAAGTAGAAACAAGTATTAATTTCAAAAGGTAGGTAAAAAAGGAAAAAAGTTTTTACAAAATCTTAAAATGTTGGATAGTCGTTATTTCCATCTTGCTGTGAAAATTGGTGAAATATTATCATTTTTAATGCTTAGATATAAAATCGCAAGGCCATTACTAAAATTGCCTTTTGTTGAAAATGTTTTTTGGCATGCCATACTTTATATTTATAGGTAGCCTAGATGTGCATAATAAAAGAGTGGAACTAAAACCTGGTCTAAAATTATTATGGAGCTTTAACTTGCTAAGAGTAATACTGTTAGATGATTATATCTTTAAAATGAGATAACTGTCTCAAAAAATGTGATAGTTTATTTGGTCTGAAGAGATGATGCAATTCAATGTTATTTATATAGCGACAATTCATGAAATATGTCATCTCAAGGCACTTTACAACGTCAAAATCAATCAGATTATACAGATTGGGTCAGATTATACACATTGTTCAAAAAATTCCTATATAAGGGAACCAGTTCATTGCATCAAAGTCTTGACAAGTAGCATTCTCTCTTGAAGAAGCGTAGAGCCACAGGGAGAGTCGTCTGCATTGTCCATGGCTTTGCAGCAATCCTACCTACTGAGCAAGCATGAAGCGACAGCAGGAAAAAAAACTCCCCATTAACGGGAAGGAAAAACCTCCAGCAGAACCGGGCTCAGTATGAACGGTCATCTGCCTCGACAGACTGGGGGTTACAGAAGACAGAGCAGAGACACAACAAGACAGACAAAAAAGCACAGAAGTTCTACATTAGATGGTAGTAGCGGGTGATCTGTCTTCCCTGGATGATGCCACAGCTAACAGAACGCCAGACCAGGTGTGCCTACTATGAAGAAAAAAGAAAAATCAAAAAGTTAAAAGCTGAAATTACAACAGTCATTCAAAATTGAAGAACAATAGACCCTGATGTCCTGCAGTAGCCTAAACGTATAGCAGCATAACTATAGAGGTAGCTCAGGGTAACATGAGCCACTCTAACTATAAGCTTTTTAAAAAAGGAAAGTCCCAAGGGCCAGCTTCTAGTGGAGAAGTTCAAGTATCTTGGGGTCTTGTTCACGAATGAGGGGAAGATGGAGCGGGAGATCGACAGGCGGATTGGTGCGGCGTCTGCTGTGAAGCGGGCGCTATACCGGTCCGTTGTGGTGAATCTGCACCAGATTTTTTGTGAGTCGTGGGGGAGCGCTGCCGAACACGTTCGTGTAAATCGCCCAGTGGACGGGCGGGCAAAATACGTGACAGCATCTGCGGTGGCGGGCGGCCGGCGGTGCGCAAATCCCAGCGGTGGCCAAGGCCGGAGCGGCGCTTTGCTGCGAGGGCCGCTCATCACCGCTTGCGGTTTTAATTATTATTATTTTTATTCTGCCCCCCTAAAGAGGGGCCTTTTTGGGGGCTTTATCATATTCAAAAACTCACCAAACTTTGCAGATGCATGGTGACTGTTTAAAAATTTTGTATTTTAAGGTCGTCACAAAAATCTAAAGAAAAATGCCTCAACGGCGCCACCTAGAAATTTTCAAAGGACCCTTTGCTATTCACTTACTTCATCGTAGATTAATGAAATTTTGTACAGTTGTAGATCTAAGCAAGACGCTCAGAATTTACAATAAACGTCATAGTGCAAATATCACAGGAAGTCGGCCATTTTAGATTGAAGGTCGTAATTTTACCTCATTTTTGACGTTTACAGCATTGGTATTTGATCGAACTCGTCCTAGGGATTTCGAGCGAGCGGCTTGAAACTCGGTCAGTCTGATCATAAGGCATGGCCAATTAAAAGTTATCAAAACGGTGAGTTTTTGAGCATGTTGAAGGGGCGTTAGCAGGGGTCAAAGTTCACCTACTCGCCACAAAACAGAAAACTGTTATATCTCCTACACAGAAACACACAGAGGCACCAAACTTTCTGTGATTGATCATCATCGGGTCTTCTACAATATCCAATGGTCAAATGATGACATCACTTAGGCCACGCCCCCTGACAATAGGAAAAACTGTTATATCTCCTACACAGAAACACACAGAGGCACCAAACTTTCTGTGATTGATCATCATCGGGTCTTCTACAATATCCAATAGTCAAATGATGACATCACTTAGGCCACGCCCCCTGACAACAGGAAAAACTGCTATATCTCCTACACAGAAACACACAGAGGCACCAAACTTTCTGTGATTGATCATCATCGGGTCTTCTACAGTATCCAATGGTCAAATGATGACATCACTTAGGCCACGCCCCCTGACAACAGGAAAAACTGTTATATCTCCTACACAGAAACACACAGAGGCACCAAACTTTCTGTGATTGATCATCATCGGGTCTTCTACAATATCCAATAGTCAAATGATGACATCACTTAGGCCACGCCCCCTGACAACAGGAAAAACTGTTATATCTCCTACACAGAAACACACAGAGGCACCAAACTTTCTGTGATTGATCATCATCGGGTCTTCTACAATATCCAATGGACAAATGATGACATCACTTAGGCCACGCCCCCTGACAACAGGAAAAACTGCTATATCTCCTACACAGAAACACACAGAGGCACCAAACTTTCTGTGATTGATCATCATCGGGTCTTCTACAATATCCAATGGTCAAATGATGACATCACTTAGGCCACGCCCCCTGACAACAGGAAAAACTGCTATATCTCCTACACAGAAACACACAGAGGCACCAAACTTTCTGTGATTGATCATCATCGGGTCTTCTACAATATCCAATGGTCAAATGATGACATCACTTAGGCCACGCCCCCTGACAACAGGAAGTGTCATGTTTTATTGTCCATGGCTTTTACAGGCAATTCATGTCGTGAATACATTACATAAATAAGATAATAATTCTTAGTCAGAGGAAATCCAAGGCAAAAACAGTTAGAAAAGTTTTGGGTTCATATTTAATCAGAGTGAGACATCACAACTTTGTTAGATCTCTATGTGAATTACGTGAGATAGTGAGTGCTCTCACCTTAAAAAAAGATCTTTGACGTATTTTGCTCCGGTTAAAAGCTGCTTTTCAGCGATGAAGCTAGGGAAACTGCTAATGTTGAAGTTGAATTTGTTCTACACGCTTCTGCCTTGGAAAAATATTCGTCTTTTTACAAAAAGAATGTTTAAAGCCAGATTTGGGAACAAAGGTTATTCAGAGAATGCAAGAAAAGGAAGCTTTTGTGGGGAACTTTTGTCCTAGCTTGTCTAGCTGCATATGGCCCCAGGACAGCACAATAGTTTTCTTGAAGTTTAATTTTGGAGAAGTAGAAACAAGTATTAATTTCAAAAGGTAGGTAAAAAAGGAAAAAAGTTTTTACAAAATCTTAAAATGTTGGATAGTTGTTATTTCCATCTTGCTGTGAAAATTGGTGAAATATTATCATTTTTAATGCTTAGATATAAAATCGCAAGGCCATTACTAAAATTGCCTTTTGTTGAAAATGTTTTTTGGCATACCATACTTTATATTTATAGGTAGCCTAGATGTGCATAATAAAAGAGTGGAACTAAAACCTGGTCTAAAATTATTATGGAGCTTTAACTTGCTAAGAGTAATACTGTTAGATGATTATATCTTTAAAATGAGATAACTGTCTCAAAAAATGTGATAGTTTATTTGGTCTGAAGAGATGATGCAATTCAATGTTATTTATATAGCGACAATTCATGAAATATGTCATCTCAAGGCACTTTACAACGTCAAAATCAATCAGATTATACAGATTGGGTCAGATTATACACAAAAATTCCTATATAAGGGAACCAGTTCATTGCATCAAAGTCTTGACAAGTAGCATTCTCTCTTGAAGAAGCGTAGAGCCACAGGGAGAGTCGTCTGCATTGTCCATGGCTTTGCAGCAATCCTACCTACTGAGCAAGCATGAAGCGACAGCAGGAAAAAAAACTCCCCATTAACGGGAAGGAAAAACCTCCAGCAGAACCGGGCTCAGTATGAACGGTCATCTGCCTCGACAGACTGGGGGTTACAGAAGACAGAGCAGAGACACAACAAGAGAGACAAAAAAAGCACAGAAGTTCTACATTAGATGGTAGTAGCGGGTGATCTGTCTTCCCTGGATGAAGCCACAGCTAACAGAACGCCAGACCAGGTGTGCCTACTATGAAGAAAAAAGAAAAATCAAAAAGTTAAAAGCTGAAATTACAACAGTCATTCAAAATTGAAGAACAATAGACCCTGATGTCCTGCAGTAGCCTAAACCTATAGCAGCATAACTATAGAGGTAGCTCAGGGTAACATGAGCCACTCTAACTATAAGCTTTTTAAAAAAGGAAAGTCCCAAGGGCCAGCTTCTAGTGGAGAAGTTCAAGTATCTTGGGGTCTTGTTCACGAATGAGGGGAAGATGGAGCGGGAGATCGACAGGCGGATTGGTGCGGCGTCTGCTGTGAAGCGGGCGCTATACCGGTCCGTTGTGGTGAATCTGCACCAGATTTTTTGTGAGTCGTGGGGGAGCGCTGCCGAACACGTTCGTGTAAATCGCCCAGTGGACGGGCGGGCAAAATGCGTGACATCATCTGCGGTGGCGGGCGGCCGGCGGTGCGCAAATCCCAGCGGTGGCCAAGGCCGGAGCGGCGCTTTGCTGCGAGGGCCGCTCATCACCGCTTGCGGTTTTAATTATTATTATTATTAATCTGCCACCCCAAAGAGGGGCCTTTTTGGGGACTTTATCATATTCAAAAACTCACCAAACTTTGCAGGATGCATGAGGACTGTTTAAAAATTTTGTATTTTAAGGTCGTCACAAAAAATCTAAAGAAAAATGCCTCAACGGCGCCACCTAGAAATTTTCAAAAGGACCCTTTGCTATTCACTTACTTCATCGTAGATTAATGAAATTTTGTACAGTTGTAGATCTAAGCAAGACGCTCAGAATTTACAATTAACGTCATAGTGCAAATATCACAGGAAGTCGGCCATTTTAGATTGAAGGTCGTAATTTACCTCATTTTTGACGTTTACAGCATTGGTATTTGATCGAACTCGTCCTAGGGATTTCGAGCGAGCGGCTTGAAACTCGGTCAGTCTGATCATAAGGCATGGCCAATTAAAAGTTATCAAAACAGGTGAGTTTTTGAGCATGTTGAAGGGGCGTTAGCAGGGGTCAAAGTTCACCTACTCGCCACAAAACATAAAACTGTTATATCTCCTACACAGAAACACACAGAGGCACCAAACTTTCTGTAATTGATCATCATCGGGTCTTCTACAATATCCAATGGTCAAATGATGACATCACTTAGGCCACGCCCCCTGACAACAGGAAAAACTGTTATATCTCCTACACAGAAACACACAGAGGCACCAAACTTTCTGTGATTGATCATCATCGGGTCTTCTACAATATCCAATGGTCAAATGATGACATCACTTAGGCCACGCCCCCTGACAATGGGAAAAACTGCTATATCTCCTACACAGAAACACACAGAGGCACCAAACTTTCTGTGATTGATCATCATCGGGTCTTCTACAATATCCAATGGTCAAATGATGACATCACTTAGGCCACGCCCCCTGACAATAGGAAAAACTGTTATATCTCCTACACAGAAACACACAGAGGCACCAAACTTTCTGTGATTGATCATCATCGGGTCTTTCTACAATATCCAATAGTCAAATGATGACATCACTTAGGCCACGCCCCCTGACAACAGGAAAAACTGTTATATGTCCTACACAGAAACACACAGAGGCACCAAACTTTCTGTGATTGATCATCATCGGGTCTTCTACAATATCCAATGGTCAAATGATGACATCACTTAGGCCACGCCCCCTGACAACAGGAAAAACTGCTATACATCTCCTACACAGAAACACACAGAGGCACCAAACTTTCTGTGATTGATCATCATCGGGTCTTCTACAATATCCAATGGTCAATGATGACATCACTTAGGCCACGCCCCCTGACAACAGGAAGTGTCATGTTTTATTGTTAGCAGTCGCTATGTTACCCCCTCTGAGCTAATCAACATGAAACTGTGTCCACAGACAGAAGACATGTGCTGTGTTGTTGATTCCAGGCCCAACTGGATTCCATGTAGCAGTGCGGCATGGTGGCGTGGCGAAGTCACCTGAAACGCCGCTGCCATATGTCCAGACTTCCATAGGATATTGACAAATTTAATAAAAACTAACTTAAAATTACCTTAAAAGACAACATTTTTAAAAGTCAAAAGGCTTATTTAATGCTTTGAGAACATCTCTTCTATTCGGCTACAAAATCAACTGGATTCGATGGAGCAGGGCGGCGTAGGTGGCGTGGCAAAGTCACCTGAAACAGCCACTGCCATATGTCCAGACTTCCATAGGATATTGATAAATTTAATAAAAAGTAACTTAAAATTACCTTAAAAGGACAACATTTTTAAAAGTCAAAAGGCTTATTTAATGCTTTGAGAACATCTCTTCTATTCGGCTACAAAACCAACCAAAACAGGATGATCTTTTAAGCTATAACACCAGTTTTAAGATGTCAATACATAGATTTTAAGCTGGTGGGTCCGCCACTGCCTCCGGTGGCCAAATGCATCGCTGCATCAACTGATCTGCACCAGTTTAATCTCGTCATGGCAAAATTATTTTTTCTCTTCATGTGTGGCCCTAATACTCCATCGTAAGAACACCGCTGTCGTTACCCGCGGGTCCTGGGAAAAAAAAAAACGCTGCTCCTGGGGGGAATTTTTGATTATGCTCACGCATAGATGTGTAAAACTTCACATTGCAATTCAGACAGGCGCAGACTGCACCGTGGCAGTTCATTTTAAAGAGGCAGTTTTGGCGCATATTCCGATAGAAACGGGCCTGCTGGGGAGCCTAAGTGTGTTGTCGTGGGCGTGTTTACCCGCTGCAGGTAACCGCTGTGAAAAAATCAGAAAGATTTCCCTGATTAATAAAGCTCTTTATGGCGTGCTAGACTTATTGTTACTATGTGCTGCTTTACCAGTTATCTCTCTCTCTCTCTCTCGCTCGCAGTATCGCGTCGTCATCGGACAAAAATCAAACTGCTTCGTGTTTTTATTTGAAATTGTGCTCAGACTCAGATTTAGAAGTGTTGTTACGTTTGAGCTGTAAACTGCAACCGTTTGATATATATATACTATATCTATATATATATATATATATCTAGATATATATATATATGGTAACTTTACTGAATTTGCAGCTTAAGAAGATTGGGTTTGACAGACAACACCAACTGTCCCCTCAATCCAGTGCACACAATACCACAACAGACCTCATCACGCTCTACAGTACATCAAGAAAACTAAATCAACTAAAACAAGTTCACGAGCGCACATGAAATGAAGTTAATCCATATTTGTGTGTCAGGGTGTCTAAGCATTCTCTCCCAGAATTTGACATCTCAGCAGAGCCTGTAATAATTATAGAAAGGTAACATTATAGTTGTTCTGCCTTTTGTTAAGACAGCAAGGAATTCATGTCGTGAATACATTACATAAATAAGATAAATAATTCTTAGTCAGAGGAAATCCAAGGCAAAAACAGTTAGAAAACGTTTGGGTTCATATTTAATCAGAGTGAGACAATCACAACTTTGTTAGATCTCTATGTGAATTACGTGAGATAGTGAGTGCTCTCACCTTAAAAAAAGATCTTTGACGTATTTTGCTCTGGTTAAAAGCTGCTTTTCAGCGATGAAAGCTAGGAAACTGCTAATGTTGAAGTTGAATTTGTTCTACAAAACGCTTCTGCCTTGGAAAATATTCGTCTTTTTACAAAAAGAATGTTTAAAGCCAGATTTGGGAACAAAGGTTTATTCAGAGAATGCAGAAAAAGGAAGCTTTTGTGGGGAACTTTTTGTCCTAGCTGTCTAGCTGCTATGCCCCAGGACAGCACAATAGTTTTCTTGAAGTTTAATTTTGGAGAAGTAGAAACAAGTATTAATTTCAAAGGTAGGTAAAAAAGGAAAAAAGTTTTTAACAAAATCTTAAAATGTTGGATAGTCGTTATTTCCATCTTGCTGTGAAAATTGGTGAAAATATTATCATTTTTATGCTTAGATATAAATCCAAGGCCATTACTAAAAATTGCCTTTTGTGAAAATGTTTTTGCATGCCATACTTTATATTTATAGGTAGCCTAGATGTGCATAATAAAAGAGTGGAACTAAAACCTGGTCTAAAATTATTATGGAGCTTTAACTTGCTAAGAGTAATACTGTTAGATGATTATATCTTTAAAATGAGATAACTGTCTCAAAAAATGTGATATTATTTGGTCTGAAGAGATGAATGCAATTCAATGTTATTTATATAGCGCCAATTCATGAAATATATCATCTCAAGGCAATTTACAAAGTCAAAATCAATCAGATTATACAGATTGGGTCCGATTATACACATTGGTCAAAAAATTCCTATATAAGGGAACCAGTTCATTGCATCAAAGTCTTGACAAGTAGCATTCTCTCTTGAAGAAGCGTAGAGCCACAGGGAGAGTCGTCTGCATTGTCCATGGCTTGCAGGCAATCCTACCTACTGAGCAAGCATGAAGCAACAGCGGGAAAAAAACTCCTCCATATAACGGGAAGGAAAACCCTCCAGCAGAACCGGGCTCAGTATGAAGGTTCATCTGCCTCGAGACTGGGGGTTACAGAGACAGAGCAGAGACACAACAAAGAGAGACACAAAAAGCACAGAAGTTCTACATTAGATGGTAGTAGCGTGTCTTCCCTGGATGATGCCAAGCTAACAGAACGCCAGACCAGGTGTACTACTATGAAGAAAAAAAAAAATCAAAAAGTTAAAAGCTGAAATGACACAGTCATTCAAATTGAAGAACAATAGATCCGATGTCCTGTCAGTAGCCTAACCTATAGCAGCATAATTATAGAGGTAGCTCAGGGTAACATGAGCCACTCTAACTATAAGCTTTTTAAAAAAGGAAAGTCCCACAGGGCCAGCTTCTAGTGGAGAAGTTCAAGTATCTTGGGGTCTTGTTCACGAATGAGGGGAAGATGGAGCGGGAGATCGACAGGCGGATGTGTGCGGCGTCTGCTGTGAAGCCGGCGCTATACCGGTCCGTTGTGGTGAATCTGCACCCATATTTGTTGTGATCGTGGGGGAGCGCTGCCGAAAACGTTCCGTTTAAACGCCCAGTGGACTGGCGGGCAAATGCGTGACAGCATCT